>NC_066580.1:230410765-230714867 GCF_024323335.1 Lathyrus oleraceus | reverse complement strand
CAACCTCTTCGACCAACTCGACGAGTCCTTGAGATCAACGAACGCTCCTGACTTGGGTAGGTGGGAACTGAACCACTTATAAAACAAAGGGGCACAGCAATTCACCAACCCTCCTCTTCTATTCTCATTCCTGTGATGCACTGAATGAAAGAAATCTCCCAACAAGGTCGGCACTGGATTACCCAACACAAAGAGGTGTATAGCGTCTATGTCCACAAATTTCGCAACATTAGGGAACAGGACAATCCCATATACACAAAGAGCCAACACAGCATTGAAACCCCTCTAATCACCATCTTCAATCTTCTTCCTGGCTTCTCCCACTAAGAAACTCAAATGAAAACCACTGACTCCTCCCTTCTGACACATATTAGCCTTCAAGACTAATTTCCCCAAATATGTGGCTGAAGCCACCATGCTGAGATCGGGCAGAAACTCGGAACTGTAGAATAACAATTGCGGCTTGATAGGAACTCTGAGAAAACTGGCAACCTCCTCCAAAGTAGGGACCAAGATATAATTCGGGAATGTGAAACACCTCAATGGAGGGTCGTAGAACTGCAGCAGTGTAAAGAGAGAATCATATTGATCTTTGGAGAGAACCATGACGAAACTTAGAATCAAACCGTAATCCTTCCGGAATCCTTCTAGAGAATCCTAATCCATTAACTTCATCAGCTGTTGAATAGGCTCCAAACAAACCACAGGAAACTTGTAGGCGACATGTCTCTTTCTTCCAATATCCATCTCAGGAGAACCAGAAAACCCCGACCGGAATCAAGAAGAGGATGTAAACCCCTAGTAACGGATAAACATGTATTAAATGATATGAATGCAAAATGATGTGATGCAATGCAGTGACATGGAAATCAGGATTGTTGTATCTGCTTGAACCACTGTCAGGTTGCATCGTCTGAAGAGAAACCCATTGAGGAATATAATACAAGATCAAAGCTCTGCTCCAGAAAACCGGGTTGGTTGAAGGTTAACGTTTCCTGAATTTAGCCCGCCCCTCACTGGTAGGTTCTAAGAACAGAAGTTCGTCAACTTCAGTCCTTCAGTCGGGAATAATACGTTTACCACTGAAGGTTTGCATTATTACGAGACAAAAGACCTCCACTGACTCCCCTCAACAGGATATCCTATAGCAAGTTCCCAACCTCGGGGTCCTCGGATTGAGCAGCGAGAATGCGCCCACCAGAGCTAACATAAACGCGTCTCGGAAGAGAGGCCTCGGCTGAGTTCTCGGGAAATGGTCACCAGAGTCGACGATTTCGTAAGGAACATCTGTCGTTATGGAACACCCATAGGACAGAATATATCCAAAGAAACCTCGTCTGGATGTGGGTCTCATGAACGACTTAACGTAGCAACATGCCACGCAAGCCTCATGACTATCCACTCTAAAACCTGTGTGTACGCTCAAGCCTGGGTAGTGGGCTTATCTCTCATAGAATATCGCACCCCAACAAACAAACAACCCAACAACAGATACAACATATGTACATAATGCAATAAGGTAAAGCAGGTAAATGCTGAAAAATAAATAATTGTACAAAAGAATAAACACCCAACAAACAAGAAACCTACAAAAGCTAGGAGGGACTCGCTTAGGGAAACCGGGTCCCCAGTGGAGTCGCCAGCTGTCGCAACCTGCGAAAACATCTACCGGCAAAAAAAGAAATGATAGAAGAGTCGCCACCGTGCGTTATTTATCCCAAAGGAGGGAAAGGAAACGCTCGAAGTAAACCTGGAGAAAAGAAAGGAAAAGACAAGGTCTCGCAACCAAATCTTGGGTTCGGGAGTCGATTATACGAAGGGAAGGTATTAGCACCCCTACGCATCTGTAGTACTCTACGGGATCCACTCTTGTTGTTCTTGTCTAAAGGGTGTGTAATTATCTAATGTACCATTTACTAAAAGAGAGGGTTAAAAGAAAATGACTCGCACGGATGTCGCATCCACTGCATACGTATCTCATCTGAGTATGAGAATCAGAGTCTTCGTAGCTCGGCTACCTATGGGTTAAAGAGAAGTGTGCTCGCTAAGACATCGCGTCTTATGCCTACGTATCTCATCTGGAATGAGAATCAGAGCAAAACGTAGTTCAACTAACTACGGGAACAAAGGGTCTCGATTGCAACTAGGGCAAGAGAAAGGGAAGGTCTCGATCGCAACGAGGGAGAGAGAAAAGAATCGCAACGAGGGCGAAAGCAACCAAGGATTAGTTGTTAGTTGTCAGCCAAAAAGGAACTCGGCAAGACATCGCATCTTGTGCCTACGTATCTCATCTGGAATGAGAATCAGAGTTGTCGTAGTTCGGCTACATAGGGGTTGCCATCTGAACATGGACTTACAAAGGAAGACACCAGTTGTGTCAAAGGAGAGTGGGCAATGTGTTCACGTCCTAGTAGCAGGTGTCGCAGCTCACTGAATCGAGTCTTAGGCATTTACCTCTTTGCAATATAACGGAGTGACATGCCACAGGATCGGAGACGCACGAAAGGTCTAAAAAAATGGGGAAGCTCTGCCCTGGAGTTGTCATGCAATATGGACCTAAGTGTTAGGATTTACAAATGGGAATATCTACCTAATGTTAGCATGCAAAGAATGAAGGGATTTCTACCTATGTTATCATACAAAAGAATAAGGGAAATCTACCTATGTTATCATACAAAAGAAAAAGGGAATACTACCTATGTTATCATACAAAGGGTTCTACCTAATAGGTGCTACCTAAACGGAACAAGAATCGACGAATGGAGCAAGGAGAGGAACCAGGGGTAAGGGTAGATGGCGATGCATGAAGCAATCGACTTACAGGTGGTAGATGGTGATGCATGAAGCAATCGACTTACAAGAGAAATGGCGATGCATGAAGCAATCGACTTACAAAAGGATGGATGAATACGTGCTGGTTCTGTTAAGTTTTGAAAATGATTACTCGATGTTGGATCGAGGTTTGGATCTTATTTTGAAATTGTTATCGGATGTTCATTTTAGTTCTTGTATTAACAGATGAATAAAGAATGAAAGAATGAACATTATACACTTCATGGGAGAGGGGTACATTTGTTATGAATGGGGATGGTCATGGCAATCAAGCAATAATAATATATGCCTCATACACCATACAAGTAGGCCACAGTTAGCAATCAAGTTAGATATATAAACAAGCATATGATCAAATCAAATAATCAAAGAATGAAGTAATTAAGCATTAGACAGTGCATGAGAGGTATAGACATGTTAAGCAATCAAACAATGGAAGCATGGATGAAAGAAACAAGTATAAAAAATATCAGATGAATCAGACAGGTGAAACTATGCACACAAAGGATCACTGAATAATTTAATCGGGAAATGATGCAAGGATCAAATAAAATCAAGATGAAAAGCCTCTAATACATGGCATATGAGATGAACAGGGGAGGATCAAAAGATCTCTTCAATTGCCCTAAGCAATCCCTTAAGTCAAACATCAATCATAGAAAAGTCAACTGTAAAGTCATGTCAACTTAAAAAATGTCAAATAAATAGTAAATTAATCAAGAAAATTATGAAAAATTAAACTAAGTTAGGTGAGGTCAGGACATCATCATCCCCCAAAAATATTTCAAAAATAACTAAATTTGGTTATTGAATTAATTGAAATAAAACAGAAGTCAAATGAAAAGTCAACCAAGAAAACTAGGTCAAAAATAAATCCAAAATAAATTAAGAAATGGGAAGTAAAATTCCAATAAAAGGTCAGGTGACCATGAGACATTGGTCAACCCTCATCCCAAAAATAAGAAGTTAAAAATAATTCTAAGTCATGAAAATAAAATTAATGAAAAAAAGTGTATTAGAATGAACCATTTGAAATAAATAATTGAAAATATAATATTAACATTAAATAAAATATGAAAATAAAAATTAAATAAATTAAATAAAACATTAAAGAAAGTGAAAAATATTTTTTGGTATTTTTGTGAATAAATAAAATATTTTTATTAATTAAAAAGCAAAACAGAAATATAAAAATGAATTAAGAAAGAAAAAGAAAAGAATGAAAATAAATGGGATAATGGGCCAGAATGGAGGGGTGCAGCTAGCGTGCGCTGAAGGAAGCCCAGCCCAGCGTGAACAGGAGCGCGTGATAGCAAAAATAATATGTTCATTTATTTAAATCCATGTAACACGTGAATCAATTGGTCATGGCTGGTTATAAGTTACTAGATGACAAAATAATGTTGGACGGTGGAGATTACAACTGGCGCGCGGGATCGAACAGCCGTGAGAGTGCCACATATCATTTTCTTCCCATGCAAACCAAGCCCTAACAACATGCATGTGTGAAACGCGGAAACGGCAGAGAATTTTCTCCAACTTCCAATCAAAATATCTCACAACTCAGGGCTCCAAATGAGATAATGTAAAAAGCAAAATTTAAGTTTGAAACGAGTAGAACACAATGGTATCTTGTTTCATTGAAAATAATGGCTTGAACATGTATAAAAGTGAACAACAAGGTGGCTTCATGAACACGGATTCAATAAAAAATAATGTCACAAACTCCAACTTAATGAACATGCTTCATGTTGAGGGCTTTACAAACAATCATGGCATGGTATTGACATGGCAAATAAGTATGGAACAAGCATGGCATAAATGAAAACTAACATGAAACATGGATGGTAAGCATGAAATGAACATGGAAAATATGATGAGCAAGCATAACATGAGCATGGAAGATAGTGATGAAATGTTTACCTAGTGGATGCAAGGTCCACTGCCTCTTGATGTTGGAGAGGATGGAAGAAAAATGGAAGCTTTGAAATTTCAAGAAACTTATGAAAATGGAAAAGGAATGAAACTTAGATTTCTTGCTCCTTGCCTTGCTTGCTCTTTCTTAACTCGAAAATGGCATCCACCACCTTTCAGATTAGGGTTTTGAACCTTAAGTATGTAGGGTTTAAAGTGCTTAATGGGCTTGAAGTGTTTGACTTGGATTATGTGCAAAAGGTGCAAAAATGAGGTGTGAAAAGAAATGGCCAAATGTGGCAAAACTTAAGTGAGTGAACATAAAGCAAATGGCCAAATGAGGTAAAAAGTGTGTTGGTTGGTTTTATGGTCTGATTTGGTTTGGCTTGTGCAGTACAAAAATAGTCCAACAGGGTGACTTTAAGACCTTGTATCTTGATGAGTATGTAACCAAATGGCAAGGCAATGCAAACAGTTGAAAGAGGGCATGGAGCTTAACATATTTCATGTTGAACTAAAATTGAAATGATGAGTGGAAAGAGGTGAAAAATGGCCATAAAGTGCAGGTCTCACAGTTGCAGAATGGTTGGGCCTGTTTGGCCTAAATGCTGCCAAAAAATTCAGTTAATGAGGCAAACTTCAGATGAGTGTATCTTTCAAACCAATGATCCAAATGGGATGATTCCAAAAGAATGTGAAATAGGACATAGCAAGGTACAACTGTCATGAAGAAAGTATTTTCAAAAGATGCCTTGAAGTGCAAGAAATCTGGCCCATAAGTCTTGACAAATTTTGCAAATTTTGGACTTAGAAAATTTTCTAAGTGTTCTAAAATAATGCCCCACTTTGCCCAAGCATAACTTTCTCAATTTTAATCCAAATGAAACAAACTTTATATATCTAGAAAGCTTGGAACAATAGGAACAAGTTTCATGTTGGAGAAATTTTCTAATGGAGCTTGAATCTTGATGGAAAATGGTCTTAAAGTGGGTACAAAAACCATAAAAACTTGCCCTAAATGGAGAGTCAACTATTTCCAAATTTAGTAACTTTTCAAACTCCTGATTAAATGATGAATCCATGATCCAACATTGATAAAATTTCACATGTAGGCTCCCTTAGGCATGAATTTTGAGATTCCACTTTCAAAATGTCAGGAGTTGACTTTTTTGGCCCGACAGTTGACTTTTCCCAAACTGTCTGATTCTCGATTCCATTGATCAATTGAAGCACCTCTAGCTCAAATAAAGAGCTGATTTTTTGTATGTAGACCCTTGTGGACATATGGAGGGCCATGGAAAAGATTTTCACCCAAGGAATCAGAAATAGACTGATTTTATACCAAAACCTAATTTTAGGGCAAAAATGATTAGGAACTGATTGCACTGATTGCCAATGGATCTTTCTGAGATAATTGTGAATCTTCCTAGGCCAAGATGCCTCTATAATCATGACATGAATGAGCCCCATTTTCTTCCCACATAACATTGCCTGTTGCAGATTGCCATGAAACCCTAATTTCTGATTAAATCCATATGCACATCCCGAGAGCTCTGAATCCTCCACTGATGAACTGAGGACCACAATAAGATGCCTGGACCACCTTGAAACCCTTTGAGACTTGTATATTTGGAAAATGAAGTCCAATTCTCAACCTTGCTTTGTGTGGGGCCCTTCTGTTAAGGAGTGATCAATCAAACCCTGATTTCCCAAGTCACTGATGCAGTATGCAATGAGTATGACCTAGTATGATGCTAATGCAGTGTGAAACATAATCCCATGCTTTCCATGAAAAAGTGAAGGGTAAATTTTGGGGTATTACAGTATCGATTTCAAAATGAGTGGATTTCTTTTAATCAAAAGTTAAGTTTAGAAGAGGCATATAGGAGCCTAAAAGAGTTTGAATGAGTGTTAGTTCTTTTTGTCTTTTGAAATTTTAAGTCAATCTGGTTAAGTTCATTTACAAATTTGATTATGAAAAGAGTTTAAAAATGCAATGGAATAAGGCCAAAGTTTCTAATTTGCAAAAGAGTCTAAGTTTTAAATCACAAGCAGAGAAAGTTTTTGAAAAGGGGGAGAGATTTTAAAATTTAAGAAGTGGGAGGATATGAAGAGACTAATCCTAAGCATAATGTTAAAAGTTAAGAGTTGAAAATATATGACCAATGAGATGTAATCCAACAAACAAAAATGTCATATAGAAAACCCACTTTCCCTTTGGACTTTGAATCAAGCAATAATCAGCAAGAAAATAGCAATATGATGAGCAAGGCATCAAATAAAGATGGCCACATCCAAGTAAGCAACTTCGCAGCTAAAAGTCTTCTTGGTCACTTCATGTATCAGATGACATACTCCTTGATTAGCTCATAATAAGGCATTAGACACAAGTTCAAAGTAAAAGTTGCATCAAGACCATGTAGAAGATGAATTCATGTGGATCCTAATACTTGTATCATATGAAAGCTCAAATCATAATACCTTGGTCTCAGAAAAGTTGGCATTGGCCAAGTCCTTTTGCATATGGAATGTTGCCTAATTCTAAGTCCAAAGCTCAGATCAACCCGAAGAGTCCACACAAACATTTTTAGGGTTTTTGTTGTTTATTAAGTATTTTAAGATCCTAAGACCGCAAACACAAACAAAATACACAAACAAATATATACAATCACAATATATGGCTCACATGAGCAAAGTGAAAATGACATAAACATAAACATGTTAGATGATATGTAAATGACAAATGAAATGGTAAATAACTTGAATTTAAATTGTATAAAGTAAATGACTTGAAAATAAAGGCAATAATAACAAAAGTTAGTCAAATGTTAGTTGATTAGATGTTAGTGATGTTTTTCTTTTCAATTGATTAAGTCATTCTTTGGAGAACACTCAACCCTCTATTCACAAGCAAGGATCCTTGAACCAAGGCATCTTCCAAAGGAAGGAAAAAAGGCCAAGTTTCCACACAATACCATGAAAGGGGGGAGACTTGCAATCTCACTTACTAGAATGATATGCCTTTAGGGTCAAAATTTAGCTCTATGTTAAGCAATCGTAATTGGACTTATGTAAAAGTCACAACTATCTGAGGTCGGGCAATAAAATTTTTGGTGTTAATGCATATTAGAGATATGCTATAACGAACCAATCTCCTAAAACATACCACACACAAAAAAGAAAAAAAATCAAAGGATGGACTTATCTCATCCATACTTGTATTGGTTCATCTAACACAAAGTTATTGATGAACCAATTCGCCTTAGGAAATTGAAACTTCATTGGCCAATGGAAAGGATGGGAGAGAATGGGATTGAAGATGAAAAGGGGGGAGATAAGAGAAACACAAATTGGTCATAGGAGGAATTTTATCAAATTAAAATCATTCATTCATTTGGGGGGATGAAATGTACATTTCATCAATCCTCTAAATCCAATGATTTTAACTCAACAAAAGTCAAATCAACCTTGACCAAAGTCCAAACACATAGTCAAACTTTACAAGTCAATAAAAATGGCTCAACATAATTTCTATACAATTAATAAATTAAAAATCAAATTAAAAATGTATTTAAATTTAATTTAATTTGGTCAAAACCTAAAACCTCTTCAAAACACCAAATAAATGGTTTCATCATATTATATTTCAATATGATATTAATACCAATCCAACAACAACACAACAACCAACATCATATATCATAGATTAACAACTATAGAGTTACAACACACCAAGAACTTCATGTATCAAACATCAATTTCACAAACATAGTAAACATCATAAATCCCTAACTCCCAATTTCATGAAATTTCTCCCGAAAGCTATAACTAAACTAAGAACTCACCTTGAGATGATGAATGTGATGAAGATTGGTGACTAATATAATATTAAATTGGTGATGATGATGATGAATTCTATGAACCTTCCTCTTCTTCTCCCTTGAGCTCTTATTCTTCTCTTCTTTCTTCTCTTCTTTCCTTTTCTTCTCTTTCTGATATATTTATTCTTTTCTTCTTATCTGCTTCTTCTTTTACCACCACACAATATATATAACATATAAATATAATATATAAATTGCCAAGATATTTATCCTAGGTCAAGAGATTTATCCTAGGTCAAACAAGGTCAAATGACCATAGACAAAAAAAATCATAATTTTTGAAAAGTCAGAAGTATTTTTAAACAATTAAAAATATTCACAAAAACAATTCCTTCATGAAAAATATTAAAATTAATCCAAAAAATAATTTTAATTCAGAAAATGAAAGAGAGAAATATTTAAATATTTTTGGTGAAAGACCCATATTTTTTGGATTAAAAATGAAATTAATATGAATTAATCAAAATAAATGGATTAAATAAAAAATCAGAAGAAAAAAAATGAAAAAAAAAACAAGGCCCATCATATCTCCCTCATTAATTGAGGTGGCAGATCTGATGGCCAAGCGCACACTGCAGTCAATGCGTGCACACGCATGGTAATCACTTTAGACGCGTGAGATTAAAACATGAGAACCACATCAGATGGCCTGGATTGATCCAGTGTACCACCAGAGCCCTAGCTCCGATCATCTTCTCTGGTGATCACCACCGGTCTGGTTCAGGCTCAACTCCATGGAAAATGAAAAGTGAATACACTAATTTGAAGGAAAAATGCTCATGAACGTGAATCTTGCCTCAATTTTCTCCAATTCCAATTATATAAAAAGATACGGGGATTTGAATTTTAAGGATCATGAAGCTTTGATTTGACCTCAAAGCAACTCAATGTTCTTGCCTACATTGATAGGACTTCAGACAACCAAAAATCATAAAGAATGGTGAAGAATTGAGGGAGAATCGAAGAGATGAAGTTTTTGAAAGTTCACCTTCAATGGAGCTTCAAACTTGCTCGATCTTGATTCCAATTGTGCTTGGCCTTGCTTCAGAAGCTTATTAGAAGTGATTAGGATCAAGAAATGGTTTCGACTCTTGGAGTTTCAATCTCAAAACATATGGAGATTTGAAACTCGATTTTCCAAAGAAAACCTTCAAGATTATCCTTTAATGGGGAGGGTTTGGATTACAGGTTCAAAGCTTGGGCATGAGGTCCTTAATTCTGAGCAATGAGGGTTGTGTTTATAGCCAAGGAGATTCATTTCCACACACTTCCAATTTTAGCAAAACTGAGTAATTCTCTTTGCATGCCTGCATGGGCGTGTGATAGGCCCGTCAAGTGATGTATTCAGGTCCAAAAATGAGTGAGAATCATGCTGAAATCATGTTGTGAGGCCATGCAATCGTGTATGAAATATGGAAGTGAAAATCATCCAAATGGTATCTCACATTGCACCCATGCGCAAGTCCTTCATTCCATGGAAAATTAGGTGATCATGGACTTTTTGGAAAGGTGAGTTCAAGGGGAACAACTTTCATGTTGGACACTTTTTCATTTGAATCTTGGATAATGATGAATTTTGAGGTGGAAGTTTGGGAAATCAAACATATTTGAAATTTTTCTAAGTCCCAAGTCAAATGTTCACTTCTTCCACCTTGAATAACTTTTTCTATGGACTTCAAATGAGAAAATTTACTTCATCAAAGTTGTATCTCTTTCAAACCTCTTAAATTTGGTCACAAATTTGACCTCATTTGGATTTGTCATGAAGGATTTATGCATTTTAGAAGTTGAGGAAAATCACTTGTTCAATGGTAGTGGCCCAAAATGACCTATAATGTTTCCTCTTGGAACATGCACTTTCAAGTTGAATTTGAACTTCCTCCACACATAAAAGTTGAAGTACAGATCTTGAATTTGATCATGGAATTTGAATGGCTTTCATCTCATAAATATTGAGCAAGTTATGGTCTTGGGAATTTGACCTCCAAACTAGGGTTAAAACAAAATGACCTATAATCTTTCACCATAAAAAATGACTTTCCAAGCAAAACTAGATCTTGCTTTGTAAGACCCCAATTTTGACCCTAAGATCCCTCATGCAATTTCATCATAAGCACTGCCATTGGGATCACACCTTGGTATCCTCCTTACCCCTCTCTCATTGGGTTTGTTTTGGGAGAGATCACCAAGCACTATGTGATTGTATCATACTTGTATATTATCATTTTACTAACCAAAATACCAAAATATGTCTTTGCATTTGCCTAACTCTTTTGTAGGTAGGGCATGATCACATTGATTTATCAAGTTCACATCTAGGGTTTGAGGCCCACATGACAAGGAGCATAACTATGAAATTGATCCAAGAATGGTTACAAGAATCATATAGGAGTTCCAGTGATCTCTACATGTTATATTGATCAAGTATTCTTCAAGATTTTAGAGGTGATTTTCCTTGGAAACCCTAGTTTGATTGGGTATCCTGAGTAACTTCTCCAATAAGCCATCTCACCAATTGATCAAATTTCTCAAGGTACACTTCAAAATTCATCATCTTATGCATATATGATCTACCATGAGCCAAGAAAGTCAAGATAATTGAAGGTTAGCAAGTTGGTTGATGGTGGTTGGCCAGATGAATTCATCTGATCAAAACTGGGTCTCCCTAGGCCCTATCTCCTATAATTTTCACCATATGAAAATGATTCCAAGACAAAAGTTACTATAAATGAAATTCCAAACAACTTTAATGTTGATACCTAGAGCTAGTTTTGCTTGGAAAATCATTTTCTATGTTGAAACATTATAGGTTATTTTGTCAAAACCCTAATTTGAAAGTCAAATTCCCAAGGCCATAACTTGCTAAATTTTTATAAGATGAAAGATTTCCAAAGTGCACAATCAAATTCAATATTTCTACTTAAACTTTTATGTTTGGAGTGAGATATAAATCAACTTTTATGAGCATGTGATATGAGGATACGTTATAGGTCATTTTTGACCTATACCATTGAACAAGTGATTTTTCCAAAATTCAAAAATGCATAACTCTATCATTCTAAATCCAAATGACCTGAAATTTGTTACCATTTTGAAGGTATTTGAAATAGCTACAACATTTATGAAGACACATTTCTCACATAAAAAGGTGGAATATTGAGATATATGGCTTGACACTTAGAAAAAAATTCAATATGTTGAAATTTCCAAAATTCCACATTGAAATTCACCATGATCCAAGATCCAAATGAAAAAGTGTTCAACATTAAACTTGTTCCCCTTGATCCAAGCTTTCCAAAGAACCCAAGTTCATGCATTTTGGATGAAGTTTGCTAGGGTTGCGCATGCCTTTAACAGACCTGCACCATTGGAGGAAATCAAATGTTCAAAACTCCATTTCACATTGCCTTGCCAATCAAGCATCAATTGAACTTCAGTACAGTTGTAATTAGATCAAAATGGATTGCTTCATGGGCATGTACATGCTTATACAAGCTTGTGCATCACATTGCCAAATTTTGCAAATTTTCAAGTGTGCAATAATCAATCCCAAATGCTATAAATACATGGCTTCTGATCTCATTTGAAGCACACCTTGCGCGCCAGCTTTGCCCCCTAATTCAAACCCTCTCATTCTAAAGTAAAACCTGATAATTTTAAATTTGAAAATTTAGTTTGAATCTCAATTGTTGGAGATTGAAGAACTCCAGGATCCAAAGCCTTGAACCATTGCTAACCACTCCCTACAAGCTTCTCAAGTGTGATCAGATCGTGTTTGAAGCAAGTAACCTTAAGTTCTGCACAGCATTGAAGGTAATTTTAACAAAACTTCATCTCTTCAATTCTCACTCAATTCTCATCAATTATCTTGGATCTTTGGTTGTCTGAAGTCCTCCCAATGTAGGCAAGAAGATTGAGTTACTTAGAGGTCAAATCGAAGTAACTAAGTTGACACACCTCAAAATTCAACTCCTCATATCTTTCTATATATGTGGAGTTATTTAAAATTGAGGTCAGATTCGTGCTCTACGCCATTTTTTCTTTCAGATCATGTCCTCCTTTTTTATTTTGGTGATGGTTGAGGGTGGACCAGTCCGGTGAGGTCCACCGGAGCAGAAGACCGGAGCTCTGGCTCCAGCGGTGCATTGGCACGTCTCCCATCCACAGGATCCTTTCAAAATGTTTTAATCCTGAGCGCTCATTGTGATTACCCTTGGTACAACATGATGACTCGTGTGTTTGGTGGAACGTGCGTTTCAGACCACTTTATCTACCACCTCAATTAATGAGGGAGATCAAGTGATCCACATTTTTTTTATTTTTTGATTTTAATTTTTATTCCTTTGATTTTCATTAATTCATATTAATTTTAATATTGATCCAAAAAATATGAGAGTTTCACCAAAAAATTTCAAATAATTTCCTCTTTCATATTTTGAATTAAAATTATTTTTTGGATCATTATTAATATTTTTCATGATTTAATTGATTTTGTGAACATTTTTAATTGTTTAAAAATAATTTTAAGTCTTTAAAAATTCTAAAAAAATTCTCCAAGGTCCTTTGACCTTGTTTGACCTATGATAAATCTCATGGCCATTTCTTTGGTGTTTTGATGAGGTTTTAGGAATTTGAAAAACCATATTTAATTTAAATACCTTATTTTAGTATTTTTATTTAATTTGAATGAATGCCAAATAATTGTGTTGACCTATTGTGATGATTTGTGTAAGTTTGACTCATGTTGTTGGGCCTTGGTCAAGGTTGATTTGGATTTGTTAAGTTAATATCATTGGATTTAGGGGATTGATGGAATGTACATTCCATCTCCCAAAATGAATGAATGATATTAATTTGGTAAAAGTCCTCCTTTGACCAATTTGAGTTTTGATCCATTCCCTTCCCTCTTCATCTCATTCCCCTTCTTTATGCATTCATCTCATTTGGCCTATGATATCTCTAAGTCTTAAGGCTAGTTGATTGAAAAATCAACATATGTATGAATGAGATTAGGCCACATCTTTTGCATATTCTTTTTGTGTGTGGTATGTTTCATGAGCATATTCCATCATACTATGTCTCTAACATGCATTAACACCGAAATTCAATTGCCCGACCTCAAATAGTTGTGACTTCTACATAAGTCCAATTACGATTGCTTAACATAACGCTAAAATTTTGATACAAAAGGCATAACATTCTAGTTAGTGAGATTGTAAGTCTCCCCCCTTTCATGGTATTGTGTGGAAACTTGGCCTTTTTTCCTTCCTTTGGAAGATTTCTTGGCTCAAGGATCCATGCTTGTGATAAGTGGGTTGAGTGTTCTCCAAAGAATGACTTAAAATGAAAAGAAAAAGCAAAACAATACTAACATCTAACTCATTAACAACTAACATTTAATTTCAAGTCCTTTATTTTAATTCACTTTAATTTTTAAGTTCTATTCATTTGCCATTATTCATACCATTCTAATTGTTTATGTTAATGTCATTTTCCCTTTGTCCATTTGGACCATATTGTGTGATATATCTTGCTTGTGTATATTTTGTTTGTTTGTGTGGTCTTGGACCATTAATGTACATAATAAGAACAAAAAACCCTAAAAAACTTTTGTGTGGACTGTTAACTTGATCTTGGATAAATTGGACTTAGAATTTAGGCCACCTCCCTATGCTAAAGGACTTGGCCAATGCCAACTTTTATGAAACCAAGTGATTGCAATTTGAAACTTCATCTGATACATCATTCAAGATCCCTTTGAGTTCATCTACAACATGATCATTGTGAAGTTGTTATTTTGAACATGTGACTTGTGGAATTCATCTGTTACATGGGCTTAATCTGAAGAAGATCATGGAATGGCTACGCTTGGATGTGGCTATATTTATTTGATGCCTTGATCTTCAAGTTAATATTGTATGCATTGTTTGTTGCTTGATTCTAATGTCCAAGGGAATTTGGGTTTCTATATGGCATTCTTGCCTATTGGATTGCTACCCATCGGTCAGATCTTTTCAACTCTTAACTTTTAATTTTGTACATAGGATTAGTCTCTTCATCTCTTCCTCATTTCTTTAATTTCAAAATCTCTTCCTCCTTTAAAAAAACTTATTTGTTTGAACTTGTTATTTTCTAAAATTTTGACCACTTTGCAAACTACAAACTTTGGCCTTATGCCATTGCATTTTCAAACTTCTTTTCTTAATCAAACTTGTAAATAGACTTAACTATACATGACCTAAACTTTAAAAAGCCAAAAAAAAGAACTAACTCATTCAAACCATTTTCAAACCTTTGTGCCTTTCAAACTTAATTTTGTTAAAAGCAATGCATTCACTTTGAAATTTGTATCATGAACTACGAGGTTTTGATCCCTCATTTTGATGTTGGTACGTAGGTGTAGCGGGGTATTCATTACCTTTAGATTTATTGACTAAATCAAAAGCAAATCATACAATTCGAGTCGCCACCGCACTTCTATTTATCCAAAGGAAAGGTCAGAAAGCAAACAAAAACCGAGAAGTTTTATCAAATCAAAAACTAATAAAAATGTCAGAGATCTGGGTAAGGGGGTTGGTTATGCAATGGGAAGGTTTTAAGCACCCAAAACATCCTTAGTACTCTAAGGGAGACCTTTTTGCAAATTTGTATGGTAGGTTGGTATTTGTGAAAATATTTGTGCAAACATGATTGGGGAGATGAGAAAAGAATATACAATTTATTTATAATTTGTTGTTTGAATGGATAAACCCATTTCCTACGTACCATCACAAAGGTAGGATCAAAACCTCGTAGTTCGGGGTAAAAATCTCAAAATAAATTGGTGAATTAATTGGTCCAAAATCCTTAAAGTCTTTTGTTATCAAAGGGAGAAAACTCAACCTAAACCACAATCCACCATATGAGGAGAGGTTCAACATACTAGTGAGGGATCCACCCTACAATAAGTATGGAAGACTTATAGTCCAATCACTAAGGATAAGGTGAGGTTTACATCAACCAATATGATAACTCAAACCTAATAGCTAATGTTTATGAAAAGCTTTGGCAAAAATGGTCATTGGAACAACAAAACAATATTGAGTGAGTTGTATTTACAAATTAGAAGTATTCACAAAAGAAATTCAAAGTTGACTTAAGGTTCAATTCAAAATAAGTATTATGAAAAGGAGTTTGAAAAATCAAAGGCATAAGGCCTAGGTTTCTAGTTTTAAAAAAAACAATGTAAATGTTTGCACAAAATGAGTTTGGCTTGGGTTAGAGTGGAGAGAAGAAGAGAAAGGCTAGTTCCTAAATATGCAAAGATGAGAGAAGAGAATAAAACCCTCGGAGTTCCTTTCTTGAGATCATAAAGATGATCCAAGATGCTCATTTCCTTTGGACTTAGCAATTAAATCAAGCAATCAAACAAATATTCAATCAAGCTCCTAGGATCTTCCAATTGGGCTTGTTTCTCTTAACATGGATGCTCATGACAATGGTCTTTCTAAATAGCTCAAGTTTGGAATCCCTATCACAAGAACAAACAATCAAAAAGTTCCACAATGCAATAATAGAAATGGACAAAGAGAGAGTTTAGGTTAGGGGTCCTTTCAAGTCATCTTCAAGATTAAGCATTCTAAAGGCATGAGGCCTAGTTGCTCTTCAACAATTTTAGCATTCTAAAGGCATGAGGCCTAGTTGCTCTTGAAACTCCATTAAGCATAGGTAAGGACCTAATTCTAAGTCTTTTCTCCTTTTTGCATTGGGTTCACACAAACAAAGACAAAACAAACACAAGGCAACAATATATTTACACAATAATGTGCTCAAGTGAGCAAAAGGCAAATGGCATAAACATAAACATGAGCTCAAATGAGCAAAAGGAAAAGACAATATGAATAAATGAGCAAGAAATTAAATTGCATTAAAGTAAATTGCAAAAATTAAATGCTTGAATTAAAAGTTAGTAATTAATAGTGATTGTTAGTGCGCTGTTAGATGCCCAAAAGTGCTTATTTGAGCTATCATATGTGGGCATCTTTCACTCTTTTGCCTTGCTAAAATTGTCAAAATCACATTTGTTTTACATGGAATGCGTTACATTGATAAACAAGCTTGGTGCCTTTGATGTGTTTGTTATTGTGCAGGAAAGGCATGAATTAATTGATAATAAAGACACAAGAGAATTGGCAAAGGCACCAAAGAAAAGGAGCATTTCATCTGCCTGCTCGCTAGGCGAGGCTGTGGCGAAGAATGGGTTCGCTAGGCGAGCTCCTGGCGAACAGCTCCAGTAAATTAGCAAATTAATTCGCTAGGCGAGCTCAAGGCGAAGTTTGCAGCGAATTCATTCTGTTTTGGTGAAAAGTGCAGCCAGCACTCACTCGCTAGGCGAGGGTCTAGCGAGTCCCCAGCGAGCATTCCAGTAGCAAAACCTCTCAACCTCGCTGGGGCGAGCTTGAAGCGTTTCCTTCGCTAGGCGAAGGTATGTTCGCTAGGCGAACATGGCAGTTCACCAACGCCCTGTTTTCTCTGGGCGCAGGGGCCTTCTGTGCTCATTTTTGACCTTCGCTAGGCGAGCCATTCTGCTCGCCTAGCGAACATGACAGTTCTGCACTTGTCTATAAGTAGCAGGTGCCACTTTTGGGCACCATACCTCATTTTTACCAACTTTTCCATTTTTTGTACTTTCTCCTAGATATTTTACAGCATTGCTTTGTGGGAGCTTTTATGCCCTAATTTCATTTCTCTTCATCTAGCAACCATCTTCCACAAAAAGAAGGTGGATTCCCATCCAACTTCGATTATCCGACTTGGATGTTGATCAACCTTCTTTCCTTACTTGCCGACCAAGCTACCATGAAAATGAGTAGCTAAGTCTTCCATTTGTCAAGGTTAGATGTAGGTGATTGCTAGCTTTGTGTGTAAATGTAAGGATCCTCATATGTAAACTCTTTAACGGTAAATATATGATGAAAACTTTGTTTCTATTTAAAACCCTTTGTGTTGGTATTTGATCGAGAGATGCTTACCGATTCTTGACCTAGGTTTTCATCCAAACTTGTTTGTTAGCTAGAGATAGTAACGAATGATTTTGTTCACCATAAGGTTGAACCAAAAAGTTGTCATTTTGATAGATTGTGTTCGAGAGAAACAATGGATCAAAATGGCAAAACTCACAATGGGTGTTCGAGAGAAACGCATTGAGAGGACCTTGTGAAATTATTTATCATCTAACGGAGTTTATAAGATTGTTGACCGTGCAAATACATGCAAAGCAAATGTAATCATTGAAACCTAACTTTGACAATATTTCTCATATTAATCAAAACATAACTTTTTCCGCAATTAATTACTTTGTATACAAGATAACTTGATTAAAACCAAAACCCTAGTGTTACATTAAGTTAAGATTAATTCAACCATTGAACGGCAGTGATATCTTACAATCTCTGTGGATACGATAACAAAACCCGACACTTAAAAACTGTCTCAACATGCGCCATAAGGCAATTTAGCGCTATGTTAAGCAATCGTAAGTGGACTAATATAGTAGTCACACCTATCTGAGGCCGGTCAATAAAACTATAGGAAAATAAACACAAGTTAGAGATCATGACTAGTAAGCCAAGCTCCTACAACTTGCCATGCAAAAAGAAAAGAAGAATGACCTTGTATGGATTTCAGGTTCTTTGCTTGACCAAGAAGCAACCTATCTTGGACACAAAGCAATTCACTTGATCTTTGATCAAGATGAATTTGATTTGGATCAAAGAAGGTTAAGCCTCCCATATGTCAAGGCTAACCACAAATCATTAACTCATTGGTCAAAAGATGAAGAAAGGAGATGAAGATAGAATATACAAGATGGAAATTCAAATGACATAATCAAAACATAATGGTCAAATGTGAATGGAATCATCGTCAACCAATGGTAAAGAAGTGAAATGAAGATTAGAAGTCAAGAAAGGTCAAACATATTTTTAATATTTTTTTGGAAATAAAATAATACATGAAATGGAATGAACAAATTAAGGTCAAACTTCAAATCCAATTCAAATCAACTTGGATAAGTCCAATTGGATCATCATAAGTCTAACATCAAAAATCAGACAGAAACAGGAAAATAGTGAAGTAAAAGAACCAATAAAGTGATGTGAAAACCACTTATCAAATGTACCGTCGCACTAGAGGCCATGTACATGTTGTTAGGTCTACGTATCGAAGGTAAGAATGTTAATGGAAAAGTTAACCTAGAAAATGCAATATGCGAGGAACTTTGGGCGCCAATTTTTATGAAGTAAGGGTGAGGGGCCAAGGTATTTATCAAAGGCACATTAAAAGTCAATATAGAAATTTGATACTAAACTAAAATTCGAACGAGGACGAAAAAATTGTTAAAACTAGATGTTATATTATGATACTAGTTTATCACTTTTTTATTTCCTGAAACTATTGGTATAGTGTAAACACTATGTATTTACCTTTGTTAAGAGACATAGATAAAATAAGAACATATAGTTCAGGTTCAGTCATTTTGTCATATCTATATAGTTCTTGGTATAAACACGCACATAAAGATACTTGTTCATTATACTCCCATGCTCTTTTGCTCCAAACATGGACTTGGTCAAGAATGTCGTCCCTAGCCAACATCAACAACGACTTCACATTCTCTACGCGGAAAGTAAGTTTATAACATTATTTCCATTTACTTACTTTATACTATTAATGACTTGGTCAAGAGTGCCAAATGTTTTATAAATTCCGCTGCTTATCAAATGATTTAATTTTCAATTATGTGGTTCATGAACTCTTTTCCGATGTTTTAGTTATATCCTACTTGAAGGATTTATGTATCATACATGTTTTATTTAACTATTTTTCGAGTCGGGAAGTAGGGTGTTATAGTTTGGACTGCAAAAATAGTGATCATCGGGTTCACTACAGTAGAGATGCCCCATAATGATTGTGTTAAACTGGAGTTTTGCATGCATCAACAAATCCCATATTCCCCGATGTGTTTGGGACAATGTCGTCAACTTAGAAGGATGCCCAATGGAACTTTCCCGATTGGAAAGACTTCTCTAAGGATACATATCGTCAGTGGAAAAAATGGGTCATAAACGAAGTTGCCATGCCATCCGAAACTAAACCAACTCATAATTATATGAATTGATATTGATCGATTACAACAACTCAATTTGTGTCTAAATCGAGGTATTTGATCGATCAAACATAATTATTTGACAAACGAGCTTCGTCATTAAACACCCAACATGATTACCAACACACTTACATCTAACAATCAATCCAACAAAATTACCAACTCACCTACACCTAACAACCAACATAACATGATTACCAACCCACTTATACCCAATAACCAACCCAACAATATTACCAAACCACATACACCTAACAACCAATCCAATAACATTACCAAATCACATACACCCAAACCTGCAACCAATACGTGTCGCACACCCAAACACAAAACCAAGAACATAACCCATACCACCAACAAACATATGTTGCTACATCTTACCATATGATTGGTGAGGCATATGATACCATCACTTCCTACCATAACACTCAACTAACATACACCCAAATGTCACACAAGCAAAACACTCAAACATCACACAACCAAGCACTCAACCAAAACATGTATACCAAATATCATGACAACCATTGTTTCGTTTCTAAAACAAATCAATGTCTCAATTCAACCGACCAGCACGCCCACTCGTAATCTAACCAACACGACCAAACTATGACAACTTGTGCATTGAACTCGATTACGGTAGCGCGTCATAACTCACCTGGGAAGAGATGGGAGTATTGATGGATGGCATTGATATCCCAAGGACATTGCACCAAACACCTCAGGTGAATCTTATGAGATCACAACGGTGAAGGACACCGCGAGGGTGTAGTACCGATGACCGTTATGATCAAGCGAGTCGTTGAAATATGTATAGAAAATTTTCCCGCATATAATTCTATTTAAATTAAATAATATTAGTATTAAATAATTTGATTTCCCTTTTTTAATTATTTAATTATAAATTTAAATAATTATTCACATTGACGTCAAATCATTTGATACATAAATATAGCAAATGCATATAGCTCTCATACATAGACGTCAATTTGTTTGACGCACCTTCAGAAAGTCATAACATATGTGTTAATTAATCTGACGCATGTCCTTTACTGCGAATTTTTTAAATTTGAAATATGAATAATTTGATATATAGTTAGAAAAGATGATTATTTTAAAAATTAAGTTAAAATAGATAGTTAATTTGAAAAAGAATTCGAAAAACAAATGTAACCTTATTTTTCATGATATATATATATATATATATATATATATATATATATATATATATATATATATATATATATATATATATATATATATATATATATATATATATATATATATATATATATATATATATATATATAATTATGTAAATTTTTCTTTAAAAATATGGTGAATAATGTATTGCTATTTTAATTGGTTAGTTATTGTTTTAATATATATAAAATACAATTGTTACATAAGAGTCAAAAACTCCCCATTATGATTAACTTTTCATTTTTTACATTAAAAATAATTTTTTTAACAAAAAGTTTATCTAAGAATCATAAGCAAATACTAATAAAATACGATTTTAATTGCAAAGTCAAGATATCCGGTTACAACAAATATACTTCAAATTAATGTCTTCAAATTATTGAAAACCATATAACAGACTCAAGTCTATATAAAGTATTCATATATATATATATATATATATATATATATATATATATATATATATATATATATATATATATATATATATATATATATATATATATATATATATATATATATATATATATATATATATATATATATATATATATATATATATATATATATATATATATATATATATATATATATATATTCGTTCCTATATGATTGTAAAATATATAACATAAGAAAACATTTTGAAGAACATCCATTGTTGCAATGAAGAATTAATAATACAGTGGTTCCAGAGTGAGGTCAAGCCCGTTCCTCATCAGTTCTTGATCTCCCTCACGGTAGTTGCCACTGAACAAATAAAACATGATTATAATTATAGATTAACATAATTAAGTTTGTATAGCTAGAGAAAATGAAAGTGTGAAATGTGCCCTACCCCATGTTTAAACCAGCAAGAGGGTGAGGTAGAAAGAAAGATGTATCAACTCTGTAGTTTGGCTGCTGCTCCCACTGAGCAGAAGCAGCCGCTGCTGCCGCCTCCTGTGCAACAGACTTCTCTTTCTCCTTTATCTAATTTCAAGTCACAAACATATGATTTTGTAGTAGTACAAAAAAAAATTTAGTCTTTCAAGTTGAAGATAATGTGAATCCTTAAGATTATATATTCAAGCAAAGATGAAGTTCAGTTATCCCCACTAACAAGTATGTGATGATTCTAAGAATTTATCCAAAAACCACTTTCAAAACATCAATTTGTGACTTTAAATCAACCATACAACATGTCAAACCATTGTCAAAATCATAGTCTAACGATAGTGAAGATGAGATGTAACTCTAAACAAGTCAGACAACATAACCAGTTTCATTCTGAATAAAAGTAAAACCTTATATAAAACTTGGAGTGTGATCAATGTGATGAGTATAACCAATGAGAAAATATCATCTGCATACTCCATTTAGAAAGTTCACAAAATCTCACTACCCACTTGAAAGCCCTAAAGCCTATTTAAAGATTCAACTTCCCGATCATCCCACTCCAACCCTCAAGCACCAAATTAAAATTGAATGTGGCTTAAAGATCTGTTGGAAAAGCAATAGACTATATTGAGATTATATTGAGATTTTATGAGGAATTTGAAGAATAGGTTATTCGAGAGAATGATAACTTTTAATTAGAGGATGTTTTACAAGTGTGTTTACTTGTTTTTACTAGCTTCGTTTACAAAGGATAAATTCTTTCTTTTTATAGGATTCAAGGGAGAGTTTCACTGACGTCTATAGATTATTCTAAATAATTAATGAGATAGAGAAACTTCTACATGCTTCTCTCTACTACATACATTTATAGTTTAAACCAAAATGGGCCTAAGACTTTATTATTTCAATGTATCAAATCATGATTATAATCCAAAACTCACTCTTAAATTTGATTTGTCCGTAAATTGTCTTCCTTACCTTGAACTTGTTGACATTGTATCATTTCACCTTGTTTCTCATAGTTGCTTGATGTACCCTTCTTCCTCAAGGACTCCATCTAAAGAGGTGCATTCCACATCTATCCGATGAATTTTTAATTTGTACTTAAATGCTTGAGAAATTAATAGTTTAATGATATTCATATGAACGGTTGAAATAAAACTGTCTTATTATAGTCAATCTTAGTGCTTTTACCGTAGTCTCTTTTAATTAGTCTTGTCACGTATCTTTTGTGTTTTCCCATGACATTCTTCTTTGATTTGCATACCCGTATCCTTATGCTCTTTCGAAAGCGAAATGATTTTCCACGAACTCTTCTTCTTCATTACTCTGCCCATTTCTTATCTTGATCTTTCATCTTGCTGAATTTCTTCAAAATTGATTGATTCATAATTTGGATAACGACATAATTGTGTGGAATTACCCGTACCTTCAATTTTTTTTAAAATGCCTTTCGGCCTTCGCAGTGATGATGCATATGTGTTTGGATAGATATCTTGCAGACTCCGTGTACTTGCCACGATCATTTCTTCTGTAGTGTCTTCATAAGTGGATGGTGTTGGAGAGTGAGAATCTTGTTGAACTTCTCTAGATGTGTTTCTTCTTCAAATTCTGAAAATAAATAATATTCATTTTTTTGAGTACCAAAGAATCATTCTCCTTCTTCATCGAAGACCATATCTCCTATGATTACAATCTTGTAGTTGGTTGGGTTGTATGGCTTGTAGTCATTTGAGCTTTGGTCATAACCGACAAAGATGAATTTCTCACTTTTGTCGTCAAGTTTGCTTTTTTCTCATCTCAAATATGAACATGGGCTACACTCCCGAAGAAGGAGATACCTGACTTTCTTCCACTGCAAATTTCTTGCTGTGTCTTTCCCCATACACATCAAATTGAAGATCGATTTGATAAATATATTCTACACGCAACCGCCTATTCCCAAAGTTCTTTTGACAATTTCTTACCATTAAATATGCTTCGAGCCATGTCAAAAGTTATTCTATTTTTTTTCTTTTTCCAACACCGTTTTGTTGGAGGCATGTAGAATTGTTAACGGACATCTAATTCCATTCTCCTAATAGAATTCTTGAAACACCTTTAAATTGCATAGTGTTATATTTTTAAAACGACCCGCCTAGGGTAAGGACTATAGTTCGTCCTAGGAGAGGTGACAACAATGTGTTGCCCAAGGTAGGGTATCACCTCGTCCTAGGGTTTTCTTATCACCTAATCATAGAAAACATGAGATAAGACATTTTTTGGGCAAAGATAAGTAATGGTCATTAACTGGCCCACACCCCCTTGCAAATAGGGATTAAACGGTCCACCGATTACTAGGTAGACGTTGATCCTTTCCAAGAAAACCCTAGGCCCAAGACACTTTATAAATACCTCTCTCTAAGAAGAGAAGAGCACAAATCTTAAGTCATGCATATCACACCTCATATACACTTACACCTAAGCGCATTATTATGTAGCAAGTCCTTTCACCTCATATGAGCAGGTCCCTAAAACCACCATCAAACACCACCATACAGGGCTTCTCACTGTCGTTGGTAAGACCTAATCAACATTATTTGTTATACACCCACAAAGACCTCCGAGTCATACTGCCCTTGGAGGAAGAAAACATACACCTTTAGTTTTTGACCAATACATGGGCATCCACCGTGGGACACCGGTAAAACCAACTCAGGCTAAACCTTCTCCCTCAACATCAACCTAATCTCAGTTACCTTTTACTCCCACACTTAACGACTTTCGACAATGGTTAATTGGAGAGCTCCATCCCCTACGCTAGAAGACAATGGAGGATGGTATCCACAACATCAGACAACGCCAACATGAATCTAATCCCCCAGAAGATACAAAATTGTTGGATCCCAAACCAGTCTCATATGAGATATGGGGGCCGCTTGTCTTAGAGGTATTTAAACCCCCTTCGTTGGCCAAGTTTTATGGGTGCAGTGACCCTTACTTGCACGTCGCATCCATCAACACACATAATGGCATCAAAGGAGCATCTGGCTCCCTAACGCCGCCCTTTGATGGTATATGGGTTTTCCACGTGCCTTTATTACCATCTATCAGAAGGTAGTAAGAAAGCTTGTGAACCAGTTCGCCGCCAACCATCACAAAAAGATGTTCACCACCATCCTCTTCAAATTATAGCACGGTCTCTGAGAATCCCTGGGGGACTATTTCACCTGATTTAACGAGGCCACCATAAGGGTCGTCCCACCAAGTTAAGAAATATTTGTAGGGGCATTCCAAAATGGACTCAAGGAGAGACACTTCAATGAATCTCTCACCTAAAATCCAGTGCCCATGTTGGCAAAGGTGGTCTCCAGAGCAGAATGCTACATAATAGGCGAGGAGAGCAACGCCGAAAAGAAGACACGCGATGTCAAAGAGCATGTTCCCACCGTCGAGGGTTCACACTAACAGAGGAAGAACAATTACACTTCTCCCATAAAAAGACAGGACAACTTTCAAGAGGGTATTCAACAAGAAAATCCTATTGCTCTACAATTGTAGTACGCTTTGAGACATTTTACCACATCGTTTTGGGTATTCAGCAAGAAAATCCTATTGCTCGACAATTGTAACTTTGTGATTAAATTACTTTTTTTTCATCTTTGACGGAGGGACTAAATTCTTTCATGTGAATATCAACCCATTTCTAAAAGTTTTTCCAAACTCAACATATTGTTCTTCATGTTTGAAACATACAGTTGAAACAAATTGATGTCTTCCATGTTTTAAATGAATTATTATGTTACCTTTTTGTTTCACTGGAACCTTGGAATCATCGCCACTTCTATGAACATGTCATTTTTTTACACATATGATTGTTTGCACTAGTGCCTAGGTACCATCATTTTTCTTGGTTTTTTTCATTATTTCCACGCGCTAGCAACAATGGTACAAACTTCTCATCCTTTTCTTCCATATTCGTTGTCTTCTCCTCGACTCTATTCTTGAAAGATCTACATTCTGAAGCATGATGGATAAACTTTTGAGAATTGTAGCATTGACTTTGAGATTTATGATTCTTTGTGTTTATGTACCATCTTTCATGTTATCTTGTTGAGGTTTATGTACTATCTTTAGTGAATTTTGAAACTCATCCATAATTACCACGTTCAAAATATCATCGACTTCGACCTCGTCATCAAACTATACTTCGACTCTGTTGGCATCTCTCATTTCTTTGAGTTTTTTCATTCTCCTTTACTTACTTGCATCTTGATTATTTTTTCAGTGATATCTTTCTTCTTCCCGTGTTTCTCTTCATAAGCTTGTAATGATCATTGAAGTTGCACTATCTTTTGTTTCCTTGATTGTCATAAAAATATCCTAAAATCTGAGGCATAATGAGCGGAGTATCTTCTCCATAATTCTCACATCTTCTAACTTTTCACCATTTCTTTTTATTTGATTTGATTTAAAATAGTAATAACTCTGGAAAAATATTCATAAATAGACTCTAGTTCTTTCATATGTAAGGATTCAAACTCATCGTTTAGAATTTGGAGATGCACATCCTCTTTACTTTGTCTTCACCTTTGCAAGATGTTTGGAGATTCTCTCGCATCTGCTAAATAGATGTTTCATTTTAATTTTCGCAAACTCTTCGTCATCCAATGCTTAGTAGATAAGAAAAGGAGCTTTCTTGTTTCTTTTTCTTGAATCCTACAAAACTTTTTTTTATCTTTGAGTTAAGGAATCCTCATCTTGTGATTCTTTATAACATTTTTCAAAAATCTCCCAAATATTGTATGATACATTAAAAACCTTCATTTTGATACAAAATTATCATAAATACTTTCTTTGATAAGTGAAATTTGGAAGGATTGTTTGTCATGACCATATAGGAAATTCTTGTCAAAACCTAAGCTCTAAAGCCACTTTATTGAAAAAAGAACAAATATATATTAGAATTTTGTGAAGAATTAGAAGGAAAGAATACTATTTGAGATAATGGTAATTTCTATTGAGAACATGTTTTAAATGCTTGTATAATTGTTTCTACATAGTTGGTTACTAGCTTTTCTAACTTTATTTACAAAAGATAAGCTCTTCCTATTCGTAGGTTTCACGAGAGAGTTTTACACACAACTACATATTATTTTAGGTATCTTATGAGAGAAAGAATGAGATCTACACATTCCTCTACTACATAAATTTATTATATTTATGTCTATAACATTAAATTTTTACCCTTCTCTATAACTTTCCTTAGCCTATACCACTAAACCAAAATCGGTCTAACACTTTATTATTCTAATAAAAATTATGTTTATAATTCAACAAATTCAATTTAATTAAGCCCTCTCTAAATATTTATCTCTTTAATTACACATGAATTGACCGACACAGATATGTTACTAGAAAAAACAAGCTCGGATCTAAGACGGTCACAGATAGTCAAAATCAAACCTAAGAATTTTGTCTAAACCTGTCATTAGTTTCTTAACCAAATCAATAATCTCATTCACCACCACTTCATCCATAGATAAAAAAGAAATCCATAGAGAACCTAATATTTCCACATAGGAGAAAGTATAAGTTATAGCCATAAGAACCCAACCTTTTATTTCCTTGGCACTAAGAACTCACTAAGCCAACATCATAGCAAGAATGGAGAGAATAAGTTGATGCTTTACACAAGGGAAAGGACTACAAAAGAAATATCACCCAGCCCCGGGCCCTATCCAATTGTTCACCAAAGTGACTAGTCATTCATGACAACACTTGTTGATTTGAAAAATAATTTGTGCACACTAGAACACCATCTTACTGCACCATAATTAGCCTTGATTAAATCTTTATTTCTTATAAATAGGTCGAAAGCAAGTACTAAAAGAGTACCATTTACTCTAACTTATTGTTCACAAAGATGTATACAGAATTTTGTCCTCATTCACTTTAGGGCATTTCCCTTTGTATAGTTCCAACAAGCAATAAAATTGAATATGATAAGAATTAATCATGCTATAAAGTTATATATGAAAAAATACAGTAGAAAATGCTGATCTTGCTAACCTCTTTTGAGAGCATGTTATTCTGCTCTTGTATCCCTTTCTCCTGTCATATGAGAGAGCACAAATCTATTAGTTTCATTATCTAGAGAAACATCCTTTCATTTTGTGTCCAATGTGTGACAAAAAACTATATAAAGCCTTGATAGTAAAACTTTGAGTTTGTGACATACCTTTTTCTGAAGTTCAGAAATGGCCTCATACATAACTTGAGTCTGTCACCATATTATACAATATTTCAATTAGTAACAAAGATGCTTTATGTGTGTGTTACTTTGTATATATAAAAATTAAAAAGAGTGTGAGTATATATGTACTCTGCGGGTACGGATGTTCTTGAGACCAGTATCTAACTGCTGTTCTAGACATTGAAGCTCTTTCAGGCTCATTGTAGCTAGACCTTCTCCCATGTAGTGCCTGAACAAACATGCTAAGTTACACTGTTAGGCCATAATATATATATAGATTTTTCTGAAATAGCTAGCAAAGAGGATAATATTATAAAGGATCTATCTACCTGTGGTTTCTCTCCAAAAGATCTATCTTTGCCTTGAGTCTAGTGTATTCAACTGTCCAGTTTTCCTGCACAAAGTTACTTATTCTCAACTCATATATTAACACATGGAGTTTGAGTTCAATACTTTTTCTTATTTTATGTGTCTGGTTTTAACACAATAATCTATCAACTTTGGATGACTTTGATGCAAAAGATAAAGTATATTTCCGATGTTTTTGCTGCAGTTATGAATTGCCTACTCTTAAATTGCAGTTGCTCAGATTTTCATAACAAAACTGTGACAGGATAGTTTGTATTCACCCAGAATTTCCCATAATAAATTAAAATTAACACAAATCTTAAAAAATACAATAAAAAACTTCATACAGTAAAAGGCTTTTATATTGCAGCAAAATGTGAAAATATTGTTAAATGGAAACTGTAAAATAAATGACAAACCTGAGCGTCTGTAGTATCATTTGCTACTAGTAGTTTCTCTGCATAGCCATACCTTTCATGGCGTTCTAGTATCTGCTCCATGCTGTTTCAATGAAACAGTACAGCCAAAATTAAATTATAATTAATCACAACTACATATACTTCTCAAACAATATTATTCACAGCATATCCATATAATCTTTTATTTTTGTTAACAAAATAACATTATAATGATTTTAAAATTACTTAAAGGATAAGCCCTTTTCTACATATAAAAATATATAATATTTGTGAGGATTAAAAAAGAAAACCTATAAGAAAATTGAAAATGAACATGATATTATCTATAAAAAAAATCTTATAAAAAAAAATTCTGAATAGTTTTCATTCTTTATTTGTGTATATATTAGATGTGTTTTTAAAACAATTTTTTAGATGTTATTAATTATTACTTAAAAGATGAGAAGAAAAAGCAGTGCTAAAAGAAAGGAGAAGTGAACCAAAACCCTTCTAATGAGCAAAAGCAAAAATAGATTAAAAAAATAGAAATAGAGGTTAAATAATTCTTGGTTTTGTATGATATAGATCTAAATAATTTATACATAAATATACATATAGATATAGATATAGATAGGGTATTGTAAAGTTACCATGAATCAGTTGAATACTCAAAGAGTTTTCCATTATGAGAGAAAACAATCAAAGCAACTTCAGCATCACAAAGAACTGAGATCTCATTAGCTTTCTTGAGCAAACCAGTTCTTCTTTTAGAGAAAGTAACCTGTCGATTGATCTTGTTCTCGATTCGTTTTAGCTGTACCTTACTTCTTCCCATTCTAGTTTTTTTTTTCTTCCTTTAGTTATATACGTATATGTTTACCTAATTTGTTCTTGCCCTTTTTTTACCAGAGAAAATCCCAGCTCCCAAACTAGGTAAAGGGACCATCCTTCAGAACCATGCTTAAAAGGCTGGCAAATATAGCCTAGTTTTTGTGTCAAAGTTTGGGCATGGATATTAATTTCTTCTTCTAGACTAGTATAGCTTTCTTTATTTTTATCTATTAATTATTTCTTATCATAACTAATTTTTTCACAAATATCAATTGTTTGAATAAATAAATAATATATCTTAATTAATTAAGAATCAACCTTAACAATACAACTATGATTTTGTTTAATCGTAATTTAATCATGACAAATTTATTATGAAATTTTATTTATAGTTAGTTTATTTTATCTATTTTTAATAAAAAATGATTTTCATAAAAATATTTTTTAAAATTAAACTTTAAATTCATTTTAAATTAATTAAAAAGATTAATTTTTATATCAAATAACATGTATATTTACTCTTTAAAATTAAAATATAGTCAAAATCACAAATTTAAAAAATATATTTAAAAAATATTTTTTTTATTAAAAAACTATTCAAAAGAGCTTTAAATTTAAGTTTTATTTTTAAAATTCTGACATGCAAAAAAAAAAGTAATAGTAAAGTGATGAAATATTTTTAAAATATTTATTTACATTAATTTTTATATTAAAAATTATTTGTAAAGTCTTTTTAATATATATAACACTGAAAATTACTTTTAAAAAAGTTTTAAAAAAATGGGCCTATAGTACTTTTAATATGTATAATATCTAGGTTTTCATTTCCCATTTGTATTAGAATTTTAATATTAGAATGTGGTGCTAATTCTTTTTTTTCTTGATTCACTTTATCATATGGTTAATAAACTTCGTTTGAGATGTTTAGTAGTATGAGGGATAAAATAATCTATTATGTATACTCTAATAAAGTTTGGCTTGCTTATAAATATTAACGTGCCTATAGTACCATGTTAACACGTGATTATTGTACTATTAGTACACCATGATAACACGTGACTTTCTTAAATGGTAGTTTCCTTCCCTTTAAGGCAAGTCCATTTAAATCTATACCTAAATTTGACATTAGATAAAAACTTAAGAGAAATTCTCATAAATCAAAATAAAATTTTAATTATGAGTCATGAATACGTATAATTAGTAGTAGTAGTAATGGGAGTGGTGGAAAGATATTTATAAGGTTGGGGTTATGTGACAAGTGGTTTTTGGTATCTGGTTTGGGAAAGCTAGCTGATGAAGTTTAGTTAAAGTTATAACGTTGTCGATATGTGATTGGTTGGACAGTGTACTATGTTGTTACGTATAGAAAGAACAGTAGTGAGATGTTTGTTAAATAAATACAAAGGTGGTTCCAGCATGTGGCAGTGGGAGCATCATGTTTGAAAGAGCACTCTGAATGGCTCCCTACATGGTAGGCATATAGGATTGGAGGAAAGGGACAGATAAGAAAGAAAGCATCGCACAAATTAATCTTCTCTAGTCTCATCAAAATGTTCTGTTTCTTGGTTCTTTAACCAACAAAATGTAATTATTCTAACCAAATTAAAAATTGTAAATTTTGTATCAAATAATTTTTTTTTTAAATAATCATTTTTTTATAATTTTTTTTTGAAAATAATAAATATTTAAAAAAAAAATACAAAAATAACCACTTTTAAAAGAGGATGCGTCAGATGAACTGGCGCATCCCCTAAGCTAACAAAGGAGGCGCCCAAGGCATTGACGCATGCGTTGGGCTCCTCATGAGGAGGCACCAATAGCATTGGGTCATGCATTGGCCCTCATGAGGAGGCGTCAATGCCCTTGACGCCTTAGTGGTGCCTTAAGTGTAGGCGTCAATGCCTCTGGCGCCTGCATGTTGTGTCATCTTGGGCGCCAACCCTCTTGGCGCATGTATTTTATGTCCACTCTGTATGAATATCACACCTTGGATGCAATATTTTTCACACAAAATCATCCCCTACTACCATATTTTTTTCTAATTCAAACCCACTCACCTTCAAGTTTCTGTGTTTTAACCATGTCTGTATACATTCAGAAGCGAAATGCCGATGTAATATTTTCCGCCGTTGCGGCTCGGGTACAGATTCGGCTCTGGAACACAAATACGTTTGAACGTCTTAATCGGACGTTGTACAGTTGGTTAGAGGGAGAAATCGGAGAGGGTGAACGTATTAGAAGAATACAATGGTTTGTGTCCACTTTTAACCAAAATGGAGAAGTGCGCAAATGAATGGATATTAAGACCGACCAAGACGCTCGTAGGATGATGCATTACATGTTCAAAATTGTTTTGATGGTTGTAATCGTATAGTTCTTGTATTCTAGTTGTTTTGATTTTTTGTGTTATTGTTTATGTAATGGTACTTTCGTCACAGGCTTCTAATATGGAATAAATTTAGTTTTTCATATATTGCAATAGAGGTACATGTGAATTTATCTGGTTGTGCTCGTTCCAACAATAGGACACTTATTACGATTATGACCTGGCTGACGACATGAACTACATAATCTAACCATTTTGTTCGCCGTATCCATTTCGGTTCAAATTCGGATACTGTTTGGGCGACCCTTTTTCTTCCTTCGCATAACTTCGTTGTGCCAGACGATATCCTCTTGATATTCTGGCCAGTAATCCTCTTTTGCCACTACGGAAAAACTAATTTTATAAACATTTGATAGGCTGATGACTTTGTAAACTTCAGATAACAAGTAGGATGGATCCCTTCGAACCTTTGAGCATGTTGCAATGACATGGGAGCAGGGCGTACAAAAGGCTTGGAACTTTCCGCGATCGCACCAACCTTTATCTAGTTCGACTCTATATTATCCCATCGGCATGCCCTCATTGTGATCCATGGACTCGGCAACACTATACCAACCTTTATTGCGGTCAAACACCGTGACTACATGTGGGTTTGCTATGGCAACTTCATGTCTAATGAATTTCATTGAAGCATCACTGAACAACTGCTCAGATTGCAACACCGAACTCCATTTGGAACGTCGACTCTCAAATAGCACCCCTAGCCTGAAATATGTTTCCTGCATCAAAGCGGTTATAGGTAGGTTACGAATGCCTTTGAAGACATAGTTCATTGATTCCACAAGATTTGTTGTCATGTGGCCCTAACATTGATCGTTGTCGTATGCCTTATTCCACTTCTCCAATGGAATACTATCGATCCACCGTACTGCATCTTTGTTTGACAATCTTATTTCTTCGCGGTAGTGTTTGAAAGAAGGTTCTGATAATGTGTAACCTGCATTGGCAACCTTCTTCCGCAACGTCTTATCTTTGATTTCCCGCATGAATTTCTGAGCAATATGTCTAATACATAACACATGCGTCGAATGAGGATTTTTCCAGCCATTATCAATATTATTATATGCACTAATGATTGAAGGGTGTCTGTCGGAGATCAAACATAAGTTAGGCTGAGGTGCAACGTGCAATCAGAGATTTCTTAGGAAAAAACTTCATCCCTCAGCAGTCTCCCCTTCAACTAGGGAAAAGGCGATTGGAAAAATGTTGATGTTCTCATCTTGTGCCACTGCCATCAGTAACATTCCTTTTGTATTTCCAGTACAACCATGTACCATCAATTTATATAGTTGGTTTACAAAAAGAAAAACCTATGATGCATGGTTGATATGCCCAGAAGAGGCGGGGGAATATTCCATTTCCAACAGCACACGTCCCGTCTGATGTATACGCGGGCAATGTTTCCAACTTGACAATAGTCCCGGGAGCATATTGTTTTAGAGTCAACAGGTATTTTGGAAGTTGTTTGTAAGACTCCTCTCAATTTCCAAACACTTTTTCAATAGCCTTTGTCCTAGCTATCCATGCTTTCCTATATGATGGAGTGTACTCGTACTCTGCCCTAATATGTGAGATTATTGTACTTACCTTTAACGACGGATTGTCGCCAATGACAGACAATATTTCATCGCATATTAGCTGAGAGCTTAATTTCTAATGATCCTACATTGGGTTTATAAGCTTGCATGTGTGATCTGGACCCATTGATCCAATCTTCCGAGACTCGCTCCCCTTCCGATACGAAGCTGACAACCTAAAAAGGCAGTGATCATTCGGACAATAAATTTTATACCTCAATACGTTAGTTCTGTCAACTCTGAAATCAGCTGATAGTTGCATGTGTAATTTCTTAATGGCTTTCACACATGCGCCCAGGGAATCTCTGAAGTAAGGAATCTTTGTGCCCTAATATTCCAAACAGGCGCCCATTCCATAGGCGCCATAAAGCAACGTCGGCCCTAAGAGGAAGGGCGCCCCTTCCATTATTTACACCAAGGCGCCAAGAGGAAGGATGCCTCTTCCTTGCATGTGACTAATCACATGCAGGAGCCAAGAGGAAAGGCGTCTCTTCCTTGCATGTGATTCTTCACATGCATGCGCCTAAGACAAAGGCTAGTCTAGTTTTGTCTTTTTTCATTGCATGCAACCAATCCCATGCTTTGTAGATTGCAAACCTACTAACTCATTCATCTATAAATAGCCTTCAAATCACAATATCAAATCATCTCCAACACTACTCATCTATACTCTTTCTTTGTCACACTATTTCTCTGTCACACTCAAGCTCTGCAACATCAAATTATGTCTCTGTTAACTATGGATGATGAACACAGAGGAACACTCGAGATATCTTGATATGCACTAACCTTTGAGACTTATGCATTTCCTTCAAAATTCTTGAAACAACTTTGTTAACTTTTGGAATATTAATTCTTTTGTGACTCAGAGGAAGTAATTTGCCTTATAATTGAAAGAATGACAGAATTTGATACATGCATATAAAATAAACGAGATTGATATGAAATAAAGGAGAAATAAGAAATGGAATTAAGTAGAAGGGGCACCACACTCTTTCTAATCCAAGAGAGAATGATAAGCCTATGGATGAGGATCACCACAAGAAAAGGATTTCTTGATAAGATCAATTTTGATCCAATCCAGAACCTAAGAGCAAATACTCTCACTTACACAATGTGTAAACTTGCCAAAATTCATTGATTCAAAAAGAAGATACATGCCTCCTTTATATAGGAATGGCTTAAGATGATGAAATAAGTAAAAATTAACTCCTAAGAAAACAAAAGGTTTCAGCCACTAATTATCATGATAGTGGGTTGAGTTATTACAAAGAAAGTGCAAAATAAAGAAGAGATAGTGGGGTTCTTGAAAGGGCAGAATAATGGCAATTCTTTATTTACCACTTCTCTTGCAATTTTCGTCCATTATAGTGTGGTTATTGGTATTTCATTTATTTTTATTTATTTATGCATTATTAGGCCTTTTATCACATGCTTGGATGATAAGAATAAACTTGGGCTCTTTTTCTTCAATCTGGCTCATGCATTCTATTGACTTGATCATGAAGTGAACTAAAGCATCATTGACTCTTCTTGCACGTGCCCTTGTCATAGGACCTCCTAAGCTTTGCATTGTATCATTTATGTCTTGGATTACGTCCTCATCGTTCCCTCCTTCTTGAAAAGAATTTGACCTCGAATTTAGACCATCATCACCTACATCAAAAGGAGATAAATCAGCCACATTAAAAGTAGTACTTACCCCATACTCACCTGGAAGTTCTATTTTGTAGGCATTGTCATTGATCCTTGAAAGTACTTGAAATGGTCCATCTCCCCTAGGTTGAAGTTTGGACTTCCTTTGTGATGGGAATCTCTCTTTTCTCATATGTATCCAAACCCAATCCCCGGGTTCAAAAATAACTTTCTTTCGCCCTTTGTTTGCACTTTTTGCATAACTTTTATTTTTCTTTTCAGTTTGCAATTTTACTTGTTCATGCAATTTTCTCACAAATTCAGCCTTAGCTTTCCCATCTTTATGCTTCAAAATAGATGTGTTAGGAAATGGTAACAAATCAAGAGGTGTTAAAGGATTAAAACCATACACAATCTCTAAAGGTGAATGTTGTATAGTGCTATGGACAACCCTATTGTAAGCAAACTCTACATGAGGTAACCATTCCTCCCACATTTTTAAATTCTTTTTAAGAACAACCCTAAGAAGAGTAGAAAGAGTTCTATTTACTACTTCAGTTTGTCCATCTGTTTGGGGATGACAAGTAGTGGAAAAAAGTAACTTTGTACCCACCTTTCCCCACAAAGTCCTCCAAAAATGACTTAAGAACTTGGAGTCACGATCAGAGACAATGCTCATTGGTAAGCCATGTAGGCGCACCACTTCCTTAAAGAACAAATCAGCAACATGACACGCATCATCCACCTTTTTACATGGAATAAAATGTGCCATTTTTGAAAACCTGTCCACAACTACGAAACTAAAATCTTTGCCATTCTTTGTTCTAGGCAGCCCCAAAACAAAGTCCATGGAAATGTCAATCCAAGGAAATTTAGGTACAGGCAAAGGAGTATACAAACCATGAGGCATAACTTTTGATTTAGCCTTTTTACACACAATGCATCTTTCACAAAGCTTTTGGACATCAATTTTCATGTGAGGCCAATAAAAATGTTCTTTTAAGAATTATAGCGTTTTAGAAACCCCAAAATGACCCATTAGTCCTCCCTCATGCGCCTCTTTTACAAGTAATTCTCTAATGGAACCTTTAGGCACACATAGTTTTTTTTCTTTAAATAAATAGCCATTGTGCCTAAAATACCCATTGAAGGCAGTATGCTCACAAGCTAAAAATTTTGAAGAAAGTTCAAGGTCACTTTTATACAAATCTTTAATATGCTCAAGACCAAAAACTTTTGTTTCAAGAGTAGAAAGCAAGACATGTCTTCTTGAGAGTGCATCTTCCACAACATTAGATTTACCTTTCTTATGCTTGATTACATAAGGAAATTGTTCAAGAAACTCAACCCACTTGGCATGCCTCTTATTCAACTTACCTTGTCCCTTCAAATATTTCAAGGATTCATGATCACTATGAATGACAAACTCTTTGGGCAACAAGTAATGTTGCCAAGTTTGTAGAGCTCTCACCAAGGAATACAATTCCTTATCATATGTAGAATAATTAAGGGCAGCCCCTTTTAGCTTTTCACTAAAATAAGCAAGTGGATGACCTTCCTGCAACAAAACAACTCCAATTCCCACATTAGATGCATCACATTCAATTTCAAAAGATTTAGAAAAATTAGGCAATGCAAGAATTGGTGCTTGCAACATTTGTACAACTTCCTCCATCAATTATTAAAGAACAAACCTTTCCTTGCACAAAGCATCTTGTATGAAAAAGGTTTTCTCTTTGACTTGTATCCTCCTCCTTTATTTGGCTTCCCAACATTCTTCTCACCATGAGTAAATCTCCACTAGGTATTTCTTCTTCAAACTCCTCATCATAATCACCATCCTCCTCTTCAACAATTTCTTCATTTTCTTCCATAAGCATAGTTCTCTTTGTTGGACATTGAGATGCAATATGTCCTTGGCCTTGACACTTGAAACACTTAACACTTTTGTTAGTTGAAACACTTGAAGAAGAAGATGTAATAGTTTTACCTTTGTTTTCAACTGTGACTTCCTTAGATGATGAAGCACCCTCCTTCTTTGTTTTGTCCTTCCAACTTTGAGAATTGAAAGTGGTGGAATTTCTCCTTGCTTGGCTCTTTCTTTTGAGTTATTGTTCCACTTTGATAGCTTGGTGTACCAATTCATCCATTTCAACATAGTGATGAAGTTCCACTATGTCACTAATGTCATGATTTAGACCATGGAGAAACCTAGCCATAGTTGCTTCATCGTCCTCCTCTACATTAGCTCTAATTTTGAGAACTTCCATCTCCTTGAAATATTCTTCAACACTTTTAGAACCTTGAGTGAGTCTTTGCAATTTGTTGTGCAATTCCCTATGATAATAGGAAGGGACAAACCTTCTCCTCATGATTGTTTTCATCTCTTCCCAAGTATCAATTGGTCGTTCTGCATACCTCCTTCTATCTTTGGTCAATTGATCCCACCAAACTAAGGCATACTCCTTGAACTCAATAGAAGCAACCTGCACTTTTTCAAGATTAGAATAATTGTGACAATTAAAAATTTGTTCAAGTTTAGTCTCCCATTCTAGATATGCCTCCGGGTCACTCTTCCCAACAAAAGTTGGAACTTTAATTTTTATACCCCTCAAATTATCTCCCCCTTGTCTCCTTCTACGTCTTCTTTCCTCCTCATCACCACTACCATCATTAGAATTTTGGGGCCTCCTTTCCAACTCATCAATTCTTTGTTGAAGTTGTTCACCTTGTTCTCTTAACAATCTTTCAAAATTGTCACGCATGGCTACGATCTGAACAGTTAAAATTGTTGTTCTAGGTGAAGGTGGACTAGACATAATTGTGAAATATTTGTGAAATTAGGAACAAGTGTTTAAAAATGGACCTCACCACTCTACTCACGTGTTTACACTCAATCACTCGTGTTTCACTCAAATTTTTTTTTTGGCTTTTTTTTTAATAATAAAAACACTTTGCCTTTTACCACTCAATATGCTCTTTTAGTTCTTTAGAGAAACCAAAATGAATCAACACAAAGAAATCAATTTCAGATGATAATCAACACACAAAAAACTTAAAAAAACAACAAACAAAAAAAAGACTCTAAAACAAAGGAAACCAGGAGAGTTTTAAGAGTGTGGCAAGAAAAAAAATAGAACTTTTTTTTTTGAATCACAATCTTTAACAATCAGATCCCTTTTTTTTTTCTTATACCCCTTTTTTTCGAATTTTTTTTATAATGATAAATGGATAATAATGAAGAACAAGAATATAGACAATTTACCATATTTCGGCCCCTTTTTTTTTGGAATATGCTCTGATTACCACTTGATATGCACTAACCTTTGAGACTTATGCATTTCCTTCAAAATTCCTGAAACAACTTTGTTAACTTTTGGAATATTAATTCTTTTGTGACTCAAAGGAAGTAATCTGCCTTATAATTGAAAGAATGACAGAATTTGATACATGCATATAAAATAAACGAGATTGATATGAAATAAAGGAGAAATAAGAAATGGAATTAAGTAGAAGGGGCACCACACTCTTTCTAATCCAAGAGAGAATGATAAGCCTATGGATGAGGATCACCACAAGAAAAGGATTTCTTGATAAGATCAATTTTGGTCCAATCCAGAACCTAAGAGCAAATACTCTCACTTACACAATGTGTAAACTTGCCAAAATTCATTGATTCAAAAAGAAGATACATGCCTCCTTTATATAGGAATGGCTTAAGATGATGAAATAAGTAAAAATTAACTCCTAAGAAAACAAAAGGTTTCAGCCACTAATTATCATGATAGTGGGTTGAGTTATTACAAAGAAAGTGCAAAATAAAGAAGAGATAGTGGGGTTCTTGAAAGGGCAGAATAATGGCAATTCTTTATTTACCACTTCTCTTGCAATTTTCATCCATTATAGTGTGGTTATTGGTATTTCCTTTATTTTTATTTATTTATGCATTATTGGGCCTTTTATCACATGCTTGGATGATAAGAATAAACTTGGGCTCTTTTTCTTCAATCTGGCCCATGCATTCTATTGACTTGATCATGAAGTGAACTAAAGCATCATTGACTCTTCTTGCACGTGCCCTTGTCATAGGACCTCCTAAGCTTTGCATTGTATCATTTATGTCTTGGATTACGTCCTCATCATATCTCGACATTTGTATGTTATCACTCTCTTTTTACTTATTCTGTTCTTAAGTCGTATACCTTTGTTATCTATGTTTGTATTATGTATTTCTTCTTCTTATTGCATTTCTTACTTATTTATTATTAGGATCCGAAGCATTTTAGATGTTGTGCACATGAATATGTACCCCACGATCCTTTGATAGAACCATATGTTAGAGGATGTGGATTTGGAAATCTCCTCAACATTGTTTTGTACTCGGTGGACTACAAGTTCATTCTTGCTTTATTGGAGCGGTGGAGACCCGAGACCCACATATTTCACCTTCCGATTGGTGAGTGTACCGTCACACTTGAGGACATATACATGTTATTGGGTCTCCGTATAGATGGAAAGATCGTAAATGGTAGAGTTAACCAAGACAACTCTATCTGCAATGAATTATTGGGTGCCCCTTTGTTAGACGACGAAACTGAGGGAGAGTCATCCGGTCAAGTAAGGGGGCAAGGTATAAATTTAAAATACCTTTAACAATATTATGTCAGTATAGTATTGTCTAAAGATACAACCGAGTACGAGAAAATAATTAAATCTCGGTGTTATATTATGATTTTATTTGGTAATTTTTTGTTTCCAGAAAGTATAGGTAATTCAGTAAATATTATGTATTTACCTTTGTTATGCAACATTAATAAGGTAAGCACATATAGTTGGGGTTCAGCTGTGTTGGCTCATCTATATAGTGCAATGTGTAAAACTGCAAAAAAGAATACTTGTACTTTTTTTCATGTGCGTATTTGCTACAAACTTGGGGTTGGTCAAGAATGTTGTCGCTCGCCCCGGTAAACGAGAACTCATTCATGTTCCCGTTTGCAACTAAGTAAGTCTAACACTTTACCATTTAGTTAATTATATTTTATATTACAATTAACAGTAAATAATATTTTTCACTTTTTTTTATCTAAGGTGGTCAGTAAGGGGGATGAACTATAATAGGTGTCCGAAACATGCTATTGTAGTATATCACAATCTATTGGACCACATTGGACATGACGATGTAATACTCCTACGCAACTATATTTTAATTTAAAAATACTTATCAAATTACTTTTCATCTAATCGTTTCGTATTGTTTTACAGTTTATCTGGGGGTCATATTTGGGTCTTGATCATGATGTGAACCATGACGATGTTGCAGTTTGGGCATCGAAGACACCGATTATCCGATTCACTATGGTGGAAATGCACCACAGTGACCGGGTCAAACTACCGTTCGGCATGCAACAACAGGTTCTAGAACCTCCCACGTGTTTGGGGAATTGGCATCAAAAAAGGGTTGATGCACAATGAGATTATTCTGACTAGAGAGACTTTCCAAAAGAGATGTGTCGTCAATGGAGGAATCGACGACAACACATCTTAAACGAACCAGTCATCCATGGTGCAAGACTAACTCAACAATATATGGCATGGTTTAGGTTGGTAACAACTCAACAATTTGTATCTGAGTCGCGGTATTTGATGGATCCACGCCAACTAGCTTCGCCATCGTACGCCCCACAACAATTTCCCACTCAACACCAATGTCAAACCACCCAAACCAAACAACCAACCTCACAACATCAACCTACCACATACACACAACAACCAAACACCCAACCTCGCAACCCGTTCATGCCATCCACCCAACAACCAACCATCTGACGTCGCAATCCATTCATATCATCCACCCAACCACAAAATCAAGAATCAAACCCTACAACCATAATCGTCTATAGCCCAGATGATTCATATGGGTCACTTCATCATAGCCCCCCACCAATGACCACTCAAACATCTCATCACCAAAACACACAACCATTGTTTAACTATAGTACATCCCAGGAACCATTGCTTCGTTTCAAAACGATTCAATGGCCCAATTTAGGAAACTATACCGTCCCTAATCCACCCAACCCCAACGACCTAACTACGATGACATGGGCACCAAACTCCATTACGGAAGCGCCGTTGGCCAGAGCCCCTCCAGATATTGGGAACAAATGATGACACATCTGTCAAATAGCGATGGAACTTCTGTCAGACCTTTCCACCATCCATCGTTCGACCAGGTCAGCACACAAAGACCTCAAACACCTCAAGAAAATTGTGGGAGACCTCAGAGACAAACTAACGCACATGGATGTGGAACATGAGGACGTTTTGATAGGGTCAATCATTAGTTTATTGTCAGTTCAATGTAACCAATTACAACCACATGAATAAATTTTTTTTACATTATTCTTTTTTATTTAATAACTAAACAAAATTAAAAATTAAAATAATAATAATAATACAAGGGTTGTATACGCCATATGAATTGGCGCAAACACCACATGCACCACTAAGGCGCCAGGGGCATTCACGCCTCCTCATGAGGGTCAATGCATGTGCCAATGCTATTGGCACCTCCTCATGAGGAGCCCAATGCATGCGCCAATACCTTGGGCGCCTCCTTTGCTAGCTTAAGGGATGCGCCAGTTCATCTGGCGCATCCTCTTCTAAAAGTGGTTATTTTGATATTTTTTTTAATATTTGTTATTTTCGAATTTTTTATTTAAAAAATGGTTATTTTTTTAAAAAAATTCTGATCAAATACTCATTATAGTTTAATGGCAAAATTTTAAATTGCCATTTTTAATCAACAAAGTAATAAGACATTTTAAATTGCAATTATCTTCAAATTTTAAGTTCACTGCTTGTCAATGGTTGTACTTAAAACAAACAACTAAATAAATTTGGTGTTGGCAATATTATCAGTTTATAACTACTTAAATTTCGAATCCAACATGACGTAAAAAACATGAAAATTCATTTCTATCAAATGTATGGGAAATTTGTCAATAGTATCGGTTGATAAGTACTTAAATGAATTATTTTTTCAGTATAAATAAGAAACTTATTAATTTATTTTTCAAATTATCATAGGAAAATTATAATTTTTTTAGATATTAACTACCTTGAAATATGCCTAATCTCTCCCTAAAATACCCTTTAATTACATTTCAATTTACACATCAAAAAACCTTTTCAATAATTGACTAAATGTAACTCATTTAACCAATCATAGCAAACCGTTTATCCACGTGGCAGATTATGCTTTTTCTATTGGGAAACCCAATTTTTCTTCCATCTCACATTTTTAAGTATACTACACAATGGTTTTTCCCTCTCTTGTGTAACATAACAATAGCATACTCTCTCTCTCTCTCTCTCTCGCTCTCTCTCTCTTCAGTGTGTATTCACCATGGAAGAACATCTTCATTTTCCTCATCCAGATCTCAGTTCTTGCAAATTTCTCTGAGGTATAATGCACTATCAAGTTCTTTCCATCTTCATTTCTTTGTTGCATTGTTACAAGCACACTTTATTCTTTCCTCATGACCAACTTCATCTTCACTTCTATTGTATCTCTGGTTATTACTCTTCCTCGAACTTCGATTGAATCTTCCAACTTATCTTTTTACACCTTGTATCCATAAGCAATTTGAGTCAAGTCATTAGCCTCTTGATTCTTGAGTTAAGGGATGTCTATATTGACACATTTATACTCTTTAGTTATCTGCATAACAACCAATTCAGAGTCTCCACCTATTTCAACTCTAGTGGCCCCCAATTTCAACAGAATTTCAAGGTCAGCTATCAAAGCTTCATACTCAACCTCATTGTTTGAGCAAGGACCATCTATCTTGTACTTGAATTTTATTGGATTTTTGTTAGGAGAAATAATCTAAACTCCAATAACAACTCCATATTTATGACGGGAACCATCAAAATATAATTTCCAAGACTCATGTTCCTGATAATTTTGGGGAGTATCGATCGTTGCATTGTCAACTATAAAGTCTGGACCACTTGCCATTTCATAGACTTTAGAGGCATATAAGTCAAAAAGTATTCAGTCAAGGCAAGTGCCTATTTTCCAATTTGTCTGTGCATAATTAGCTTAGATAGCATATATTTAATAACTTCTAAATGAGACGAAATATAAACATCAACCAGCTTTATATATTGCTTTAACTTGGTACAAGATAAATACAAACACATAAATAATTTTTCCACCATACTATGCCTAGCCTCTGCATCATTGAGAATCCGACTAAGATAATAAATGTCTCTTTCGATATCATTCTCATCCTCTTCGGCAAGCATGCTCCCTATGGTTACATCAGATGCAAAAATATATAACCTCATACTTTTATTTCTACAAGGAGGTGACAAAATTGGAGGAAGAACAACATATTCTTTAATCTTGTCGAATGCTTCCTGATGTTTCTGCTCCTATTTAAAACCTTCCTTTTTTAGTCGAAGGATGGGTGAAAAGGCATGGTTTTTCCCAACAACGACCGCAATTCCTTCTTTGTTGATGGTGTTTTCACCTCCATTATGGCATTAGTCTTATTTTGGTTGATTTCAATCCCCTTTTTGTGGACCACAAATCCTAGAAAGTCCCCTGCCTGCATGCAAAAAGCACACTTGAGAGGATTCATTTTTAAACCATAATTTCTCATTCTTAGAATGATTGTCGAAACACTTAACGACTATATAGTCAATGTAAATATGCATAAATGTTTCAATAAAATCATGAAAAATATAATTCATTGCTCTTTTATATGTTATCCCTGCATTCTTTAAACCAAAAACTTTACTACCCACTCGTAGGGTCCTAAGGCTCCAGGGCGTCGAAATTCCGTTTTCGGCACATCTTCGTCAGAAATGAAAATCTGATTATATCTAGAATATTTGTCGAGTGTACTAAGGTATTCGAAGCTTGCATCCGAATCAACTATAATTTATGCCAATGGCATTGGTTATTCGTCCTTTGGGGTTGCAACATTCAGACCTATGAAGTTAATGCAAACCCTCAAAGTCCCATTCTTTTTTATAACAGGGCCAATATTAGCAATCCAGTCAACATACCTGGTTGTACGGATGAACTTAACCTCAGAAGCCTTTCGATCTCTTCCTTAATCTTTGACATGATTTCTGGCGCAAAACTCCTTGGAATCTGCTTGATTGGCTTTTTACCCGGCTTTATAGGCAGCTTCAACTCTACTAGTGCCCTGCTTAATCTAGGCATCTCGTCGTAGTTCCAAGCAAAATAATCTTTGTACTCCTTCAATAACAGGATCACTTTGACTCTGAGTTATGGGCTAAGGTTGACACTAATGTATGTTGGCCTTTTATTTTCCCCGTCCCCCAGGTTATTTTCTCTAGAGGATCCTGCGCCAACATGCTTACATTTGATGTTATTGGATCCTTTTCAAATCCTAAAGGCTCATCATCATAGAAGGCATCGAGCCTCTGGCTTGCTACATCAATTGGTAACTTACCAGTGGCTCTGGTTTAAAATTAATGTGAGGCCTCTCAAGATGCACTTCAGTTTTATTAACTTCGACAACCATGTATTTGAATTCAGCCTTAAGGGCTGCTTTCAACCTATTATCGACTATATAAGCTAAAATCTTTTATGAAATGATGGACTCAGACATAATAATTGTCTTTGTTCCCCCAACAAGTTAGTTGGAGTCCTGGCACCCCTTCAACCTCCTCTTCATCTCCCATGATCTCTCTATACCATCGAAATCCATGGGTTGGGTGCAAATAGAGAGAATAAAATGCCTTATCTGAAGGCAAGTATGCAAACCCAACTGGGCTGCAAGGTGATATGTTTGCAAAGTGCTTGTCGAAGTGACGCTTGTCAACATGGTTAACCTCTGCCATAAAATAGATTTGGTCAGATTCAATGTTTTCCACTATTTTGTCCTCTCTCCAGATCAAAATTCTTTGGTGGAGCAAAAAGGGGACCACGTTTATGTTGTGTATCCATTCACGACCCAAAAGTAAGTTATAGGTGGCTTTTGACGTTATGACCATGAACAAAGTTGGCCTAGTAACATATCCAACTATCTAGTCAACTTGAATAACCCCTAAAGTGTGACCAATATTCCCTTCATAATTTGACAAGACCATGTTATGTGGCCTTAGGTCAGTATCAAACTTGCCATTCCTCTTCAGCATGAAGTATGGCATTAAATTAACAACTACTCCACCATCAACTAGAATCTTGTTTACTCTAGTATTCTCAATCTTTCCTCTAATAAATAATGGTTTCAGATGACTTCTCATTCCCTCATATGGACTTTCAAAGAAAGCATTTTGTTATTCAACACATCCATTCTTCATCACATAGTAACAAACTGGCATGTGTCGAGCCATTTTTGCTTCATCAACCTCTTCAGCATCTTCGACCTCAATCACTTAGTCATATTCCAATGGTAACACTGAGACCATATTACGATTGATATTCAATGAATATTCATCCCCTGAGTCAAAATCATCTGTCAGCATGTCATGATCAGTTGTTGGTTTCTCTGACAGTTTCTCTTAGGGAATTTATTGTTCTTTTCTGGTTCAACGAGGTTTTTCCCGTTCGAAGGTGCAAGAACTTTACAGACATAAGATGGCCCTTGCTTTAATTCGGCCAGATCGACTTTGCCTTCATCAAAACTACTAATATTGACTTTGGCCTCTTGATCATCCTCATCCATTTAGACATATTCTACCCAATCTTTTCTACTGTTCTTACTCGCCCTAGCCTTTTCGGCCTTGAGGCATTCTTTCTTTTCAATTGTTCTTAAATAGGGGCAGTTGTCATACCCTAAAATCTGCCCTACCCATATCATCTTCTTAAGCCTTAAAATATAAGCATACATCTCATGCACCTCATCTCATATGTATTTGTACTTGATGACCACAATAATCCACAAGCTCAAGGCATGCGATTCATCAGCAAAAAAACTCAAGATCCTCTGATCATGTTGAGTTGTGCCCAAGCCACCTTAACCCTAATATCATCCTCAAGAATCCCACAAAGCTTGGAGGAACACGCAATACATCTCACTCACTCCCCAAGTCCAATTTGGGTGGTGACTCCCCTTTGAAGAAGCTTCAAGATTCATCTGGTCGCCCATGGACAAAACCCTAGCTCTTGACCCTTCCTTTGGCTTGTACAAGTATTGATTCACCATGTATATTGACCATTCAATTGAGTACCCCTACATGTCCTTAAAACATCTCAATTTGATCCCTACATCTCAAACCCTAATTCATCTGACCATGGTTCTTGATGAAACTTATGGCTCAAGAAACCATAGCTTAGGGATCCCTTGATCATTGGCATTTCTCATTTTTAGCCATCCAATCACCCTACCACTCATTCAACATCATTTCATGTCCATTAAAATCAAAATCAACCATTTAAACATCCATTCAATCCATTTTACAAGTAGTTGGTTCATACATGATTTTTCAACTTTCCATGGCTTGATCCACTCACCAATTTGACCTAAAATCATTCCACAAATGTCCAAACTTCATTTCCCATCTTGATTTAATCATATGAGTTCAAAAACTCCATCATTGTTCCTTTAAAGCACGAAATCATAAAATCACCAAATTAGGTCATGTTTGTTGGTCATATTTTGGCAAGAATGACCTGTGGGAAGTTCCAAAGACCATAAATTTCTCATTTTTCGAGACTTTTAAAGTCCACTTTGAGCCAAATGTCCTAAATAACTTCCTCTCCAACTTTATTTCCAAGTCCAAGACCTAATTCATTAAGGAAGAGGTTCAATTTTTCTATTGGCCAAGTTGGTCCAAATGCCCACCATGCCCTAAAATCATGTCATGACCACTACTTTGACACATTGCCATTTTCAAAGCACAAATCCTTTTGACCTGATTCTTTTTGCATTCAATCAAGTTTATAGAAAATAACAAGTTTCCCAAAATTGAAGAAAAATTCATGAGCCAATTTTATTTGGCCTTGGCTCAAAGTTGTTGACTTGCCATGATGCACAAGCCATATGCACATAAGTCAGAATTTGCAATTCAACACTCCAAGTCCTCAAACTCATTCCTTATGATCCCAATGGTCCATCAACACTTTGAAAATGGTATTGTGGTAGGTTTGGAGGTAAACTTTCACTTGGAAACACCTCCTAACAGAAAACCTGATGCCATGTGCAAAATTTAGCTTTTGCCCAAAATGGCAAAAAGCAGATTTTGTAGCAAGGCTTCTTATTGCCTTTGGTTATTCAAAAACCATGATAGGGACTAAGATAAACTTGCCTATAGTGCAAAAAACCACATAAGGTATATGTTTCTATGTTCCCCAACCATGTTCCAACTCACATGCCAACTATGTTCAAACCCTTTCAAACTCCCATAAAACCATCCAGACACCTTCCCTATAAATAGGAGAAGGTGTTACATTACAAAGCTAAGCTGAAAAAGGCCTCAAATACAATATGAACATTTGCACCAAACCTCCATTAACAGAGCATCAGGTTTTCACTTCCAGAGCTCTTCAACCTCAAACTACCACCCAGAAAGCTTCACCTAACATCACTCAAGCTTCCTAAACACTTAACCACCCTTCCCCAACCCTCACCTGACCTGCACCATACCGTCATAACACTCCCATGAGAAACTTTCGATCAGGTAGTTTCACTCTCCCCCATCTCTAAAACAAGTTCCTATTCACTTAGAAATTACTCACTGAACATTTCCCCCAACTTTGCACCTTTGATTGCTTAGATTTTAGAGTTTAATTTTTATTTTAGGTCAACTATGTTCTTTAATATCATGGTGAAAGAGTCCTCACTCAGAGCCAATCAATGGCTCATGAGTGGGGATAATGATTTGTTAATGATCATAGAACAAACCTTGATGCTTAGAACAGATTGAAAACTCGTGTTTTTGAGTTTGGATTCTGAGTTGGTTGAAGGTTGAAGACAACTGTAGGTGCGTGTTTTAAATTCAAACCAGATATTTGTCACACTATGAATGGCTAAAACGCGCACGTATCCCATGTATTTATTATTTTTATTATTTTTTTGCTTTGCTCTATTTTATACCACAATTGGGCCTTTGGCCCAGTGGGTTAATCCCCATATGACCCCAAGGTCAGGGCCTCGACCCCCAACGTGTGCACCCTGACCATATTTTTCATATTTTTGTTATTTTATTTATTTATTTTCCATTTTATTATCCTTTTGATTTTATGTTTTAAACGTTCCATTTTTATTATTTTGTAAATATGTTAAACACAAACTCCCTTTAATTTTTCCCCTAGAATTTAATGGTTGTTAGTTAGGAATGAGCCTAAGAAGGGGGGGGGGGTGAATTAGGACTTTAGAAAATTTATTCTGATTTGGTGGATAAAGGTTCTATTCTTTTCTGGATTGATAAGATGATGAAAGCGGCAAAGAGCGGAAAGTAAAGAACACCAGGAATTATACGGGTTTCCCTTACAACTTGAGAGTACTCCAGTCCCCTTACAATGTGTAAGAGATTGCATTATCGTTAGATATCCTAAAACAAGCCTCTAACTAAGTGATCAAGAACAATCCTCTTGAAAACTTAAATCACAAGAAAAGAAAACAATCCTCCCTTTTTTTGACACTTATCTCCAACAATCTTGGATGATAAGTAACACACCTAAAACCAAATAAGCCTTGGTACATAGGATTTTACAAAGTAATTTTGAATGAATATAAATATTTGTATTGGATAAGATTTTAATCAATTGATTAGAATCTTCTTCTCTTTCAATATGAAGGTTCAAGACAAAATAATCTCTAAGTGCTCAAGAATACTTTTGAAGAAAATGATATGAAAATTTATTTCAAAAGTATATGTATATGAAAATATAGTGAAGATGAATGTAGAGAGATTTTGTAAATTGATTTGAAAGATGTGAATTTGAAATGAAAATATAAAGAGTATTTATAGTATGAATGCATCCTTTCAATCATAGCATGGAAATGGTTAAAAGAGAAATCTGAGAATTGATGATGAAATGATGTAAGGTTTTGCCATGAAGAGTTATGATGAAATGGTGCAAGAAGTGGTGAAACAAAATTGAGATTTTTCAAAAATTTCCCAGCATCAATCGATTGAATCATATGACCAATCGATTGACATAAACCAAAAACTGAAAAATATACTAAGCTCAATGGATTGACACACAACACCAATCGATTGGTCCAACTTCGGAAGCAAAAAATGTTAAAATAGAAAGTTTGATCAATCGATTGCAATATAGGATCAATCGATTGCAATATAGGATCAATCGATTGGTCCAGGAAAAACTTTGAAAATTTTCTAAGTTAAAAAGCTTTTGAGTATGCAATGTTTTAAACATCATTTTAAAACAAAAAATCATGATAGAAAAAGTTTTATAATGATCATATAATGTATGATAAAAACTTTTGAGCACTAGGAGTATATTGTCAAGAATTCCTTATACCTTTACTAGATCCATGAAAAAACTTGAGCAAAGTTGATATAATCTTCTTTTTCCATTCTTTTGATATGGAGGGCTAGAAATGTTGTCTCCATCAAAATCTTGTAGGAAGCTTGTCTTCACATTCTCCCTCTTTTTGATGATGACAACCGATCTTTAAGCTTGAACTCGAACTCCCCCTATCTCATGAAAGTAATCAAATGAAAAACTCCCCCTATTTTGAACAAGAGTTGTTTTAAGAATACCTGCATAAACAACACAAGCAAACTATGCATACATCTTCTCCCCCTTTGTCATGATAAAAAGAAGGGAAAATAACACAAGAAAAACTAGGAGAAAAATAAACATTCAACCACACAAAGATGTTCAAATATTAAAACACGGAAACAAATAGGAATAAGTTATGCAAAACATAAAACAAGTACGAATAAAGACAGAATTGAAGAAGAACAAGTCATAACAACAACACTAGAGATCCGATCACTGATTATTCCCATCATTTGACCCACCACCTTGAAAACCACCTTGTGAAAGCTCCCAACGATCCATCCTAGAAGATAAATTGCCAATATCAGTCATAACATCCGTCTGGAATCCTTGAAGATATTCCATAATCATTTTATTGGAGGGTTGATCCGGTTGAGCTTCCGAAGAAGGGTTAATGTCTTCATCACTGTGAACTTCAGTTTGGGTTTCTTCATCTTCAATGTCTAGATATTTTACCTCATGGGTCCGGTGATTGTAGATAACTCTCATCTTCCTATTGACTTGCTTGATACTAATCATGTAGGAAGGATTTTCCATTGAGAAACAAATTTCATTCTCCATGTTGATGTTGAAATGATGGAAAATCTTTGTCAAGAAATGTGCATATGGCAAACCCTCAGCATATTCATCATGGGACATCATATGAGAAAGAATTGTATGCCCCCAATCAACACGAAAAATATTTTTAATGGCATATAGGACCATCATTTCAGGATTTATTATAGTGCAATGATTTGAGAATCTAGGCACAATAACATAAACTAGAAAATAGTGCAACATTCTACCATCAATAGAGAACTTAGATGGGGACCAGTACACACGTTCCGGGTGATATCCTCCAAAACTCTTCTTCCTTTTGTTGTAAAACTGATGCTCAGACAAACGAATCAAACTATAGTAGAAGGCATGTTTGTTATAGTCTTCCCATGAAGCCTTTGTGCCAACAAACTTGTGACCACCAGTAGGAATTGCGAGAATAACACTTAACTCAGAGGCCATCATGGAGATTGGAACTCCCTTCACCATAGATGTTAGTTTTCCTTTCTTCTTAACCATGTTGGAATAGAACACTTTGAGAAATTCAGGGTAAAAATTTGTATTATAACAGATGAGGTCACTCAATCCCAATTCCTCAAAAACAGTGGGAAAACTAAACACATCGTCAGGAAAAGAGATAAAAGATCCATACTTTAGTTTCATGATTTTCTTTTGAAAGAAGTATTTCTCGTACCTTTCTTGCTGACTCTTGGTGGTGAAAAGCCTTGACAGATCTAGAGAGCCTCTGGAGCTAGAAGCCTTGCCTTTGCCTTTAGACTAAAGTTGAGAAGCCATGAAAGTTGGTTGGAGAAAAAAACGAATTTGAAGGTGGAAGCGAATAGCCTTTAAGCCTTGAAATAATTTGTGTAGCAATGATGAAAACTTCTTGTAGAAATATGGGGTTTTATGAACAAGGTGATAAAGTGTAGTAATGATGGTAATGTGAAGAATCAAGTGGTTGGACCAAGAAAATAAAAGCAATGGATACAAAATTAAAGTGACATAAAGACACTTACAAGACTTGGTAAATATCATTTACTTCAAAATAGGGAAAAGAGAAGGAATAGGAGAAAAAGTAGTAAAAGACAAAAATAAATAAATGATATATGGTAGAGTGTATCAGTAGAAATTGTAGTAAGCACATGTGAATGAATAAAGTGAGAAATAGTAGGAGTGAAATGGCAAGGCAAGTGAGAAATAATTTGAATGGAGTAAGGCTTCTATTTATATATGGAATGGCAAGGCAAGTGTGATTCAATCCGTGTGCATGGAATTGGACATTCATTGCATGGGCTTGCATGATCATGCAAAAGGCCCAAATTCAATGCCAAATGCAATCTGAAATCATACCAAAGTGAAATGGACGTGTAATCTGAATGGTAATTGCTTGTGCATGGAATTTTGAGGTGTTATGCATAATTGAACCAAAAACTTCTCCTCTTCGAAAATACCATTTGCAAAATCCAAACATGATCATGTGAGTAATGGTTGGAAAGGTTTTGATGCAAGGAACAATTGTTATGTTTGGCAAAAATCCATTTGGAGTGTGGAAATTGGTGAAATTTGAGTTTAAAGTGCAAGGTGCAAAACATGTAAAGGCAAGGTTTCTAAATTTGGCCAATGTTCAAACCCCTCTGTTTTGATGATGCAAGCCTCAAATGAAAAAACCTCCAACATCAAAGTTGTAGATCTCTTCAATAAAATCAAAATGGACTTAAATTTTGCATCATTTGGATTTTTGATGAAAGCGTTATGGGCACTTGAAGTTGGTATTTTTTGCCTTTTAATGCATTTGGTCCAAAAGGACCTATAATGTCTTGCATTATCACATGTATTTCCTTTGAGATTTTGAAATTTTGTTCAACATAACATTTGAAGTAGACATCCTCAGATTTCCAGTGAATTTGATCCCACCTCCAAATCATAACAAATGAATGAGTTATGTCCTTGGAAATTTGTCCCAAAATTAGGGTTTCAGTCAAAATGACCTATAATGTATTGGAATGGGAGATGACCTTCCAAGCTTCAAATAAATTTTTGATGAACATGAAAGTTGTTCATATTGTCCTTAAGAACATTTTTGCGTTTGGAATAATCTCCATTTGACCAACACATAAAAAGTTAGGTCTTAGTGCATTTCAAAATAGTCAGGTGAATTGACTGATCAACTTCTCAAATCCACAACCCATATCTTGATGAATTGATGATTGAGGATACTCAAATAAGTTCAAATATGCACGAAATTATGAGTTGAAGAACTTCCCTTGATTGTATTTGATCATGCGCTGAGGTTGCTTCAAGAGCAGGGCATTATGGATGATCTGATGAACTAGGGTTTCCTTGGGGAGCAAACCTCAAACCCTTTGACTTGCTTTTGATCAAAATGATGAATTGAGATGCTAGGGAGGCATATTTGATGGAGGAGAACTTTGGGAACCATTACCATGCTTGCTATCATCTTCCCTTGGCCATATCTCTGCACAAAGGATCTCCTTGAAGCTCTTGACCTTTTGATTGCTCAAGCTACAAACAAAAGATGTTAGTGACATATTTTTGTGCTTTTGGTTAGTAAACAAAGTGAGAAAAGAAATAATATACAAGTCAAGCATGCTTGGTGATCTCAAACCACTCACAAGAGGTCCCACCCAAAGGCAAAGGGAACCAAGATGCTTATGATCCTTGAGGCAATGCAGATGCAATGTTATGATGCCATGAGGGATCTTAGGGACAATCTTCGTCTCGACGGGGTAGAATGGGCTTAAATAATAACAAAGAGACGAATTTTGGTCCCTAAGAGACCTCATAATGCAGATGTATGTATGTAACTGGTAACACTCTGCGGGGATATGTATCCACAAAGGCAAACATCAGGAGGAAATTGATAATCCCTATGAATAATTCACTCCATGGGGCAGAGACTCTATCGGGGAGTAAAGGGATGAAAACGCATGAGCAGGTCACGACTTGAAACTTGCTGAGAGACACGGAGAGAATCCATGAAATAAATCAATGGAAAGACTCGAGCTGACTCGAAGACGCACGTATTGGGGAATATGCCAATACAGCAAAAATTATCCACAACGGATACCTCGGATAAAAATCCGGACTCGGGTGGGGATGTCCACTAAGGACTCATCCGAGGAAATAACAAATGAGGTATTACCGGTTACTGGGTAATAAGCTCAAAAAGAAGTCATGTGATCCCATCGGTATAAGGGTGAGGGAAAAACATGCTCCGGGAGAATGAATATCTAAGACCGGTATAAGGGTGAGAGATATCAAACATCCAAAACGTCTGAGGAAGACCTAAAAGGTATATTTCAACTCAGGGATTCTGGCTCTACAGGGGACAAAAAGTCATAATAGGGAGCAGAAGGAGGGAACACCAGGGATGTCGGTTACTGGGCATATAATAGGTGACCAACAAAAACGTGAATTGGGGAATATTCCCAAGACACTCATCATCCAAAAGAGGGCTAAAAGCAAACTCGATTATGGGATGGACATTCGATTCCTAAAAAGGGATACGAATCTTACTCAACTGGGGAAGAACAAAAAGGCTTCGACCAAAGAGTGCATGAGATATATTATCCATTACCGTCAGAACGTAGATAATATACTCGCATGGAAGATTATCCACAACCGGTTATTGGGTTAATAAAGGATAAATCGACCGAGAGAAAAAGGCATCAGGATACCGAAACTAGGTATATAATGATGACCATTCAAGGGGAGCAACAAACATTACCGGCGACCGGTATATGAAAGATGACTTGCTGGGGTTAAACTGCCTGAAAAGAGCGATCATCCAAGAAATGAGGGAATATCAACACTGAATATTGGATAATGATAACCGTCAAGGAGGGGATTACATCTACCGGATACTGGGTAGAAAACCACGGAGAAGTAACCGTCATCGATTATGATGACCAAAAGGTTAATTCTGCAAGGGGATGAAATAGGATTTATAACTACCGGTATAAGGGTAGAAAACCACAGACTCCGCCAAGGATTAGATAAATGATTACTAATTACTGAGCAATTATTCATTTATACCACAGTGAAGCGTAGGAAATAGTCACGAAAGGCCAATTTAGGATCAAACTAAAGAGGCAAGCTGAATCAAGACTCGTCCTAGTGAGGTTATAACTCAATAGGGAAATCTATCCCAATACGTGTTGGGAAGGAACAAAAACAACCATCATCCACGAGGATATAACTCGGTGGGGAATATGGAAGGAAAGATAAACACTTTCTGCTTAAGGGGCTGACTCTACATGGGGAGATCAGACACCAACATCTACTTGGGAAATGTATTACCCACTAGCAGGGGATAACAAATAAAGATATATAGCAAAGAATGCAATATGAATATCTGAATGTTTGAAAACTATATGCGCACATGCGTGGTTTATGTATGCTGAATGCTGACAAACAGACATTTCTAACACAAATAGCTCCAAAGAATAAGTACACAAACATCCGGTACTACATCTCAAGAGAGAAAGCCAGGTTCACCGGAGAGTATCCAATCTGATGAGGGCAAGTGATACCAGGAAGCAAAGATCTCTGCAAGGGGATGAACATCAGTCATTCCAGTTGGGGACCGGAGTTATTACACAGATAAAATCCGCCGCATAAGCAACTCTACTGGGGAATCTATCCGAGGAGGTGGGGGGATCTGTGGGGAAACAACCACCAAACAAGAGGCTTCCAAGGTCACCGCCAAATGCCGTACTACCAAAGGGATCACATCCACTAGGGAGGAAAGGTTGCTACTCTGCTGAAGGGAAAAGTGGTGAATATCTTACCAAACACCCTGCTTAGTAGAAAAACCTCAAAAGGCTCCGGCAGGAAGAGGATACAAACATGCCAGGAATATGAACAAATGTCTTACCCTGTTAGGGGTCGTACCATCCTTGGGAGAGCACTGAAGATCTCCTAAGCATCCTTTCGTCATTGTGAATGTTCGCTTTGTTTAAAAACAAATTATGAAGAATTTGATTATTTAACACAATGATATTCTCTCAATTAAAACATGTAAAACATTAGTTGGATAGAAATAAATAAGAGTGCAAATAATTGGATAAAGGCTCAAATTTATTTGATGGGATGGTAGTCTGCAAAGGGCAAGACTCCATAGATCTTTACAAGTTTGAAATTGGTAATATATATTGGAAAAGGGCTAAATTGAACATAATGACCATTTCTCCACCAATTCTGAATCCGATGTATTTGAAGCTTCGGCTGATGATGAATGAGCAAGAATCTCTGACAGATGATAGTTGTAGAACAAAGCCTTGTCAGGATGCAGTCACTTGCCAAATCCCTAATTTTTGCCTAGATTTCCCCAGGATGAGGTACTCAATCTAGCGGGATATGTATGTTCATTCATTTTTTTATGTCTCTAACTTTTGCCTGGATCGCCCTTTCGGGTTTTCAATCCACCAAGACGCTCATTTTTGCCTATGCCGCCCTTTCGGGTTTTCAACTTAGCGAGCTGTTCTGTTTTTATTTTTTTAGGAGAAGTATTTCTTGACTGCATCTGAATTCACAGGACAAGTGAAATCCTCCCCATCCATAGTTGTGAGTATCAAAGCACCGCCTGAAAAGGCTCTTTTAACAACATATGGACCTTCATAGTTTGGAGTCCACTTGCCCCTGTAATCGGGCGCGAAAGACAAGACTTTCTTGAGCACAAGGTCACCTTCTCGGAAGAAGCGAGGCTTGACCTTCTTATCAAAAGCTTTCTTCATCCTTTGCTGATATAATTGGCCATGGCACATGGCAGTCAATCTCTTATCTTCTATCAAATTCAGCTGGTCATAACGACTATGAACCCATTCAGCATCAGTCAACTTGGCTTCCATCAAGACTCTCATTGATGGGATCTCCACCTCTACTGGGAGTACGACCTCCATGCCATAAACAAGAGACAAAGGGGTTGCCCCTGTTGAAGGGCGGACAGGTGTATGATATCCATGTAAAGCAAATGGCAGCATCTCATGCCATTCTTTATATGTGACAACCATCTTTTGGATAATTTTCTTGATATTCTTATTAGCAGCTTCAACAGCCCCATTCATCTTGGGTCTATAGGGAGAAGAGTTATGATGTGCAATCTTGAACTCACTACACAGTTCTTTCATTATTTTGTTGTTCAGGTTAGATCCATTATCAGTAATGATCTTATCTGGCACACCATAACGACATATGAGTTGATTCTTGATAAACTTCACGACTACCTGCCTGGTCACATTTGCATATGATGCCGCTTCAACCCACTTGGTGAAGTAATCAATTGCTACGAGAATAAATCTGTGTCCGTTGGACGCTTTTGGCTCTATCATGCCAATCATGTCGATTCCCCACATGGAGAAGGGCCATGGTGATGAAATCACATTCAGAAGTGTCGGGGGAATATGAATCTTATCCGCATAAATCTGACACATATGGCATTTCTTCACATATTTGCAGCAGTCAGACTCCATTGTCAGCCAATAGTAGTCTGCTCTCAATATCTTTCTAGCCATGGCATGTCCATTGGAATGAGTACCAAATGAACCTTCATGGACCTCAGTCATCAACAGGCATGCTTCGTGTCTATCAATGCATCTGAGCAGAACCATGTCAAAATTTCTCTTATAAAGCACATCACTATTGAGGTAGAAACTTCCTGATAATCTCCTCAGAGTCTTCCTGTCTTTCACGGATGCCCCAAGCGGGTAAGACTGGTTCTGAAGGAAACACTTGATATCATAATACCACGGCTTATCATCTTTCACCTCTTCTATTGCAAATACATGAGCGGGTCTGTCCAAGCGCATCACAGTGATATTGGGGACTTCATTCCAAAGTTTAACCACAATCATTGAAGCAAGCGTAGCAAGAGCGTCTGCCATCCAATTCTCATCTCGAGGAATATGATGGAAGTCAACCTCAGTAAAGAATGTTGAAATCCTCCTTGCATAATCCCTATATGGAATGAGGCAGGCTGATTCGTTTCCCATTCACCCTTAATCTGATTAACAACGAGAGCCGAATCACCATATACATCAAGATGCTTGATCCTTAGATCAATGCACTCCTCCAATCCCATAATACAGGCCTCATACTCAGCCATATTATTCGTGCATTTGAAAGTTAGCCTTGCTGTAAAAGGAATATGTGTGCCTTGAGGAGTAATAATCACTGCCCCAATACCATTTCCATATTGATTTACAGCACCATCAAACACCATACTCCATCTGGAACCAAGCTCTGGCCCTTCATCGAGTGTAGGCTCGTCGCAATCTTTCATTTTCAAATACAGGATCTCCTCATCTGGGAAGTCATACTGAACTGACTGATAATCCTGGATCGGCTGATGTGCCAAGTGGTCAGCCAAGATACTACCTTTAATAGCCTTCTGAGCTCGATACTCAATATCATACTAAGATAACAACATCTGCCAACGGGAAATCCTCCATGTTAAAGCAGGCTTCTCGAAGATATACTTGATTGGATCCATTCTGGATATCAACCAAGTCGTATGGTTCAACATATACTGGCGTAAGCGCTTAGCTGCCCAAGCCAAAGCACAACATGTTTTCTCAAGCATTGAATATCGAGACTCACAATCGGTGAACTTCTTGCTCAAGTAGTAAATAACGTATTCTTTCTTTCCTGATTCGTCTTGCTGACCAAGGACACAACCCATTGAGTCTTCAAGAACAGTCAGATACATAATCAATGGTCTTCCTTCCACGGGTGGAGACAGAATTGGAGGTTCAGACAGATACTCTTTAATACTGCCGAAAGCTTTCTGGAAATCCTCGGTCCAATCATGGGACTGATCTTTCCGGAGGAGCTTGAATATCGGCGCATACGTGGCAGTCATGTGGGATATGAATCTGGAAATATAATTAAAGCGGCCAAGAAAACCTCGGATTTGCTTCTCAGTCTTGGGCGCGGGCATCTCTTGTATTGCTTTGACCTTTGCAGGATCAACCTCAATACCTCTTTCACTAATAATAAAGCCCGATAACTTGCCAGAACGGACTCCAAATGTACACTTGTTGGGATTCAGACAGAGCTTGTACTTTCTCAAACGTTGAAAAAGCTTCAACAAGTGCTCTACATGTTCAACTTCCGTTCTTGACTTAGCGATCATATCATCAACAGATACCTCAATCTCCTTGTGCATCATATCATGAAACAAGGTGGTCATAGCTCGTTGATACGTGGCTCCGGCGTTCTTCAAACCGAAGGGCATCACTCGATAACAGAATGTTCCCCAAGGTGTGTTGAATGTTGTCTTCTCCATATCCTCGGGTGCCATCTTAATCTGATTATATCCGGAAAATCCGTCCATAAATGAGAAGACATTGAATTTAGCTGTATTGTCTACCAACATATCAATATGTGGTAGAGGAAAATCATCTTTTGGACTAGCTTTATTCAAGTCTCTATAGTCCACATACATCTGGACTTTTCCGTCTTTCTTAGGCACATGCACTATATTGGCCACCCATTGAGGATATGTAGAAGTCACCAGAAACCCTGCATCAATTTGCTTTTGAACTTCCTCTTTGATTTTTACTGCCATATCAGGATGAGTTCTTCTGAGCTTCTGCTTCACAGGCACACACTCAGGTTTCAAAGGTAGGAAATGTTGCATAATATTTGTATCTAGACCAGGCATGTCTTCATATGACCAGGCAAAGACATCAACATATTCTCGTAGCAATTCGATCAACCCCTTCTTAACAGATTCTTCCAGGAGTGCCCCAATCTTCACTTCTCGCACACAATCTGCAGACCCCAAGTTGATTGTTTCCAGATTCTCAAGATGCGGCTGAATGATCTTCTCTTCATGCTCAAGTAGACGGGTAATTTCATCAGGAATCTCTTCAACATCATCTTCTTCCGCCTCAAATACAGGGAATTCAAAATTGGGAGATGGTGTTGGATCATTATGTTCAATGGGTTTGATACACCTGCATAATGATTTTGTATATGAAAAGCTTTAGAATTCAAACAAGGCAAATCATTATGCATATGAAAAGATTTATTTTATTCTATTTTTAGGTTTTATGATCACCAATTTCATGCAAAAAGAGAAAAGGGAAAATAATTGGAAAAACAAACATTTAACATGAATCTATTGAATGAAAATATCATTGCATTTATGCACCGACAATGTCATCACTCCTCCTTTTGGCATGGGAGGAGGGTTTTTAAACACAATGAACATTACTTTGACTTATGGATAACTGTTGGAATATCCACAGCGACCCAATTATTGCAGATTCCCCCAGGAATGACGAAGTTGCCAGAATCCTCTTCTTCCTCTTCCAAAACGGCAGCAGCCTCCTCGTTTTGACCAGCGTGGATGAACCCTCCACTCTTGAACAGACCGTGCGTGTTAGAAACCCTAGACGAATAACCTATGCCAGCCCGGGACTTGTTGTCTTCTAGCTCAATCATTTTCCCCAATCCAGCAGTTGCACCACGCTCAATGGCCAACTTTGCATCTTTGTAGGAAGCAAATGAAGAAGTTCTCTTCTCAATAGGTTCAGCAATGGATAAAGCTTGGAAAGGAGTTCCAACTTCATCCTCAACATCTATATATGAGAAGGAAGACAAATGGCTAACCAGGAGAGCCTTTTCTCCCCCTACCACCACCAGCTTCTTATTCTTCACAAACTTCAGTTTCTGGTGTAGGGTGGATGTCACGGTGCCTGCCTCGTGAATCCATGGTCTGCCTAGGAGACAGCAATACGATGGGTGAATGTCCATAACCTGGAAGGTAATCTGGAAATCACTTGGTCCAATTTTGATTGGGAGATCAACTTCCCCAATCACAGTCTTGCGAGACCCATCGAAAGCCTTCATAACTACTCCACTCTGCCTCATGGGAGGCCCTTGATATGACAGCTTCGTGAGACTGGATTTTGGCAAAACATTCAATGATGACCCAGTGTCCACCAGAACATTGGACATGGTGTCATCTTTGCAACTTATAGATATGTGTAAAGCCAAGTTGTGGTATCTTCCCTCCTCGGGGAGATCAGAGTCACAAAAACTCAAATTGTTACAAGCGGTAATGTTTGCAACAATGCTATCGAATTGTTCTATCGTGACATCGTGATCCACATATGCAACATCCAAAACCTTTTGCAGAGCCTCTCGGTGTGGTTCTGAATTCAAAAGCAATGATAACACAAATATCTTGGATGGCGTTTGTAGAAGCTGGTCTACAACATTGTACTCGCTTCTCTTGATGAGCCTCAACATCTCATCACAGTCTTCTTTCATATTGCCGTTTGGGCCAATAGAAGCAGGAGTTCTCAATGTAGAGGAGGGATTAACAACAAGTGCCGGATTCGGAGTGCTCACAGCATTCCCAATCGGGCGTTCAACAGAATCAGTATTAGCTTGAGGCTTTGAAGGTGCTGAAAGTACACGACCGCTGCGGGGCAAACCACTAACATCGGCAATTTTAACAACAGATGAGGATGGCAAGGACGCCTCTTTCCCATTTTCTAACGCGACAACATTGTAGCGATAGGGGACCGCCTTTTCAGAAGAGTATGGTACAGGGCCGGCTGGCTTAATGGTCAAAGCAGGAGAAGCCTTTTGCTTGCTACCATCATACTTGATGATAACAGGCTCGGGGATCCGGAATACTGGAGAAATCACGTTGACCTCATCAGCATCTTCGTCAACATTTCTGTTTTGAAGGATCTCAATGACTCCTTCATCCAGCATTTCTTGCACATCTTTGCGCACCTGGCGGCAACCTCTTTGATTAACATAATAGACTCGACATCTATCGTGGTCATGCTCATAATGACTATAATCACATAGCAAACGATGCATCTACGTCCTCGAAACACAGAATGCCACACCTCATAAGGTCTTGGACTTTGGTCTTTAAAGGGTAGCAATTCTCCACATCGTGGCCGGGAGCACCAGAATGGTACACACAGTGTAATTCGGGCTTATACCACCACTGGGGGTTAGTAGGTATAGCCGATGGGTCTCGCGGAGTAATCAACTTCCTCTCTATCAAAGAGGGATATAGCTCTGCATACGTCATCGGAATAGGATCGAAGGTGACCCTTTTCCTCTCGTAACTCGTGTTGGTTTGATTACTGTTTCGAGGCTGGTAGGCCTACTGTTACGGATGATGCTGTTGATGTTGATATTGCGGATGTGGTTGCTGATTGTTGTTATGTTGCTGGTACTGCTGATTATCTCTGAAGACAGATGCTATATGAGCCACCTTGTATTGGTTACCGGCAGGACCCACAGTCTTCCTCCTTATAGAGGGTCTTCTCGGTTTCACATGGGAGGTCACAACATGTGCCTCTCCATCTTTCTTTTTTGTAAACGCCCCATAACATTTGGCAGAAGGGCCTTCCTCTCTTGTCAGACGCCCTTCTCTGACCTCTTCTTCTAGACGCATCCCCATATTCACCATCTCGGTGAAGTCAGAAGGAGCGCTAGCAATCATCCGCTCGTAATAAAAAGAACTCAAGGTCTTCAAAAAGATCTTAGTCATCTCTTTCTCTTCTAGCGGGGGCACGATCTGTGCTGCTACCCCTCGCCACCTTTGGGCGTATTCTTTGAATGTTTCCTTGTCCTTCTTGGACATGGCCCTCAATTGATCCCTATCGGGAGCCATATCCACATTGTACTTGTATTGCTTGACGAAGGCTTCGCCAAGATCGTTGAAGGATCGGATGTTCGCACTGTCTAAACCCAAGTACCAACGCAGAGCAGCACCGGACAAACTGTCCTGAAAGTAGTGGATGAGTAGTTGGTCATTGTCGGTCTGAGTCGACATTTTCCTGGCATACATGACCAGGTGGCTGAGAGGGCAAGTATTTCCCTTGTATTTTTCAAAGTCAGGGACCTTGAATTTCACAGGGATCTTCACATTAGGAACCAAGCAGAGTTCGGCAGCAGACTTGCCGAAAAGATCCTTTCCTCTGAGAGTTTTCAATTTCTTACGAAGCTCGAGAAATTGATCGTTCATAGCGTCCATCTTCTCATAGACATCTGGGCCCTCAGACGGCTCAGAATGATAGATGGTGTCGTCTACTCTGGGCAGAGTATACACGACAGAAGGAGGAACAGCAAGGACCGGGCTAGATGCCGGCATAGAAGCAAAGGTGGGAGCAGGACCCTCAGGCATGAAATTGGGAGGCATCCCCCACGGGAATCCGGTTGGCATGGCCGTTGGAGCAAAGTGTGCACTGGCTGTAGGCACAGTCGAGGAGACAATCTCAGAGATGACGGTCCTCTAGGGAGGAGTTGAAGGTGTTGGAGAAGACTGGCTCTGGGCAGCCAACAATGACTCCATCAGAGCACTTAATCTGGCCACTTCCTCTTTCAGCTCGCGGTTCTCTTGTTCTAAATGATCCATCACTCTTGAAATGTTAGCTCTGGTGTAGTACCGGTGAGTCAGCTTGTCTTCAAAATAAATGAAGAACACAGAGTTAGACCACAGGACAAGAAGCCAGGAACAAAACCTGCTTATGCACATGATGCATGTAATGCTCGTGCATATGATTTTTTTCTTTTATTTCAAAGGAACTTTAGGGTTCTATTTGCAAAGTTTGGAAGTATTAAACATTTATTACGTATGGAAATATCTCATCAAATAATATCTGGAAACATTTTTACACTAAAGAAGTACAGTTTTGGTAACCAAATATAATACAAGAGAGAAGGGAAATAAACATCTTATGGATCCCTAGAAGCAATCGTCCAAAGCTTTGGACACATGAAGATAAGATGCACGAAGCCTCTTCACCTCCTCTTCATAGGCTGCCTCCATATCTGCCTTCTCCTTGGCGAGTCGATCATACTTCCTCTTCCAGAACCTAGAAGGCTGAGGAAGTAGAGAAGTCCATGCATCGTCAGGATCATCAATAACCTGATGCTCAAGAAACTCTATCAAAGCATCCTTCTCCTTGATCTGCTGAAGCAACTCCTCTCTTTCACGGATCCAAGCACGTGAACAGTCTTCGTCTCTCAACTCCTCTACTCCTTGATTAGGGAGGGTTGAAGGCCCAGCCATAATCATAGGTGTAGGTCTTGGATACTCGTAAGGCATGAGATACTCGGACGCTATTTTCCTAACCCAAGCAGTGTAAGGCTCCATAGCAACACAATTCTTAGGACCCAACTCTTTCCTTCCTTTCCTATGAATCTTGCGCCAAGCGTGAACCATTCTGCCCTTCAAGTTTTGGGGATCTTTACCCTCCTAAAAGAACACACCCTCTAAAGAATGTTATTAGGTTTATCCTTTAGGGGGAACCCAAGCTGACGACGTGCCAAAACGGGGTTGTAGTTAATCCCACCACATGTACCAAGAAGAGGTACATTGGAGAACTCACCACAAGAGTCGATAATCTGCACACCATCATACACACGGTTGTACCAAGAGATATCATCATTAGTGAGAGACATGAGTCTCGTGGACCACCGTAGACATCCCTTGTTCTCCTTGAAGGCGACCGTCTGCGGTAAGTGAGAAATAAACCACTTATACAACAGAGGCAAATAACACACAATGGCGCCACCACCCTTTGCATTCCTCATATGCAAAGAGAAATAAGCATCACCCAACAGAGTCGGAACGAGATTAAGAGTAGAGAAGATCCTAATAGCGTTCACGTCCACAAGCTTGTCGATGTTGGGGAACAACACTAACCCATAGATGAGAAGTACAAATATGGCCTCAAAGGCGTCCTCACTCATGGCCTTCCCATACATAGTAGATTGAGCAATGAGGAACTCAGAAGGGAGACCTTGAATTCCACCTTTGGTAGTCATATGAGCACCAACCAGAGATTCATCTATATGCAACAGATAAGCTATCTCTTGAGAAGTAGGAATACTCTCTAAGCCACTGAACGACAACTGGTCTAGAATCGGTATACCTACAAGGTAGGCATACTCCTCAAGTGTAGGCAAAAGCTGGAAGTCCGGAAACGTGAAGCAACGGTACAAAGGATCATAAAACTGCACCAATACACTCATCAATCCTTCGTCCACCTGAGTAGTCAGAAGCGGAAGAAGCTTCCCAAAACGACCCTTGAAACCCAAGGGATCTAGTACATAGGATGTCAGATTCCTTAACTCTTTCAAATCTGGTTGTCTGAAACTGTACTTCTTTGTATTCCTTCTTTGTCTTTCCATGTCTGAAAATTTGCAAATAAACCCCTTAAGTTCCTTGAAAATTTTCTTCATTATTTTGATGATATGGATGCAAATGGGTGCATGAATGCATGAATGCAACAATCACACTCAAGGATCAAGCAAAGCACACCAAACAAAGGTCATGGGATGGATCATATCATCCTTAATATCAATCATCCATTTTGGTGGATTATGGTTTACACCTTATCAACACCCAAGTTCCATTGATATTAAGGATACATGAACGGATCAACCACGAATCAAGGGTTTGTTGCGAGTCACGAGCATGGAGTCTCGGTTAAGAACCACCCAAAGGGAGTGTACTAGGGTTCAAACCTGCCAAACACGTTCTACAAAAGGTTCCCATAGTCATCATCCCATCTTTCGGATATTATCGGATAAACGACTACTCGTTTTCCAAGAATATTCTCAAGAGAGACTCTTATGAGTGTAGTATCGCGTAACAATCGTATCAAATCTTACATTTGAACGACTTTCACACTACATCCTAAGAATAGGCCAAGATGGGCTTGGTAAACTAAGGTCCTTGGTTTCTAAGGTCTATATTGGAAAGAGTAATGTCTAACCACAACTACTCGTGTGACATTATTGATCCCAACACGACCTCCACAAAGTGAATCGACTTGCAAGTCAACTTGCTAAGGAATAACTCCACACAAGTCAACAACACTATGCCATTCTCCTATCCTAAGTGCACTCGAGTCCGGGTATAGAACTCATCTCACAAAGATCACCAAGCATACAAGGAATTAATGTTCAAGTAATTCAATCATTACATACAATACATTAATCCCAAATTGCACAAAAATATGTCACAAAACAAATATACAATACAATACAACAAATCTGAAAAGTAGGCAAAACCCACTAGGCAAAGATCTCCCCAGCAGAGTCGCCACTTTTCTGTAGCGGGGTATTCGTTACCATTGGAGATATTGACTAAATCCAAGGTAAATCATACAAGTCGAGTCGCCACCGCACTTCTATTTATCCAAAGGAATGGTTAGAAAGTGAACAAAAACCTAAAAGTTTTATTGAATCAAAAACTAGTAAAAGAGAGTCAGAGATTTGGGTAAGGGGGTTGGTTATGCAATGGGAAGGTGTTAGGCACCCAAAACATCCTAAGTACTCCTAGGGAGCCCTTTTCACACTTGTTGTAAGGTTATTGTTTTGTGAAAGTTTATTTGTGCAAACATGATTGAAGAGATGAGAAAAGAATATACAAGTTTATTTACATTTTGTATTTGAATGGATAAACCCATTGCCTACGTACCATCTTAAAAAAGATTAGGATCAAAACCTCGTAGTTCGGGGTAAAAATCTCAAAAATGAGTTGGTGAATTGATTGGTCCAAAAGCCTTCAGGTCTTTTGTTATCAAAGGGAGAAAACTCAACCTAAAACCACAAATCCACCATGTGAGGATAGCTTCAACATGCTAGTGAGGGGTTAACCCTATAATAAGCATGGAAGACTCATTGTCCATCACTAAGGATATAGGTGAGTATTACATCTACCACCAAGATAACTCAAACCTAACAGCTAAAGGTTATGAAAAATTTGATTAAGGAAGTGGCCATTGGAACCACAAAAAGGTATTTGGATGGGTTATATTTACCAATTAGAAGTATGTACAAAATGGTCAAAGTTGATTTAAAGGTTCAATTTAAAATAAGTATTATGAAAAGAAAGTTTGAAAATCAAAAGCATAAGGCTTAAGTTCCTAATGTTGAAAACAAAGGTTAAATGTTTGCATAAATGTTTTGGCTTGGGTTAGAGTGGAGAGAAGAAGAAGAAGGGATAAAATCCTAAGCATACAAGAGGTAAAGGAGAAGAGAACAAAACCACACAAGGAGTTCCTCTCTTGAGATCATATTGATGATCCAAGTAGCTCCCATCCTTTGGAATAGGCAATCACAAGCATAAACTCAAGCAATCAATAGTCAAAAGAACTCTTGGGAAGACTCCTCAATGTATCTTGGATCTCTCTCTCTTAGAAGCTCATGGTAATGGTTCTTCAATTAAGCCCAAGTTGGAACTCCTAACACAAGAAAACACACATCAAAAGGTTCTATAATACAATCAAAGAATGGACAAGAGGGAGTTTAGAATATGGTCCTTTCAATGTTCATCCTTAAGCTTAAGCATTCTAAAGGCCCAATGCCAAGTTGCTCTTTGACTCCAAATTTGCATAGGGAAAGTCCTAAAGTCTAAGTCCATTTTGTCCAATTGTTTTCATTTTGGTTCACAACAATCAAAACAAAATACAAGCACGATAATATATACACAATTATGTGCTCAAATGAGCAAAAGGCAAATGGCATTAACATAAACATATGCTCAAATGAGCAAAGGAAAAAGCAAATGAATAATATGTACAAGAATAGTAAATTGCATAAAAGTAAAGTGCAAAAAGTAAATGTTAGTTGTTAATGGTTAGTGTTAGTAGTTAGTGAGCCATAAAGCAAAATTTAGCGCTATGTTAAGCAATCGTAATTGGACTTATGTAGAAGTCACAACTATCTGAGGCCGATCAATAATAATGTAGGCAACAACACAAGTTAGAAGTCTTGGTTAGTGAACCAAGTTCCAACAACTTGCCATGCCAAAAAGAAGAAGAGAATTGATGTTGTATTGGTTTAAGTCTTTTGCATAATTTAGGAAACAACCTATCCTTAATGCAAAGCCATTCACTTGATCAATTGATCAAGATGAATTAGATTTGAATCAAAGAAGATTAAGCCTCCCTAATCAATGCTAACTTATCAACCTTCAACTCATTGATCAAAAAAGAAAAAGAAGAAGAAGAAGAAGAAGAAGAAAGAGATGAATAATGGAAAAGGAAAATGGAAAGATCAAAATGCATAAGGTGAAATAAGAAATATACCAATCCATGTGTATTGACCAAATGACATTGAAAGTCAAAGTCAAACAATGAGAAATCAGAAATGAGATGAAGATTGGAGGTCAAGCAATAAATAAAATATTTTTGGCATTTTTAATATTAAAATAAACTTGAATTAAAAAAATAAAAGAAAGGTCAAACTTCAAAATCACTTCAAATCAACCTTGAAAGGTCCAAGTGATTTATCCCAAGTTCAACAAGGTCAAACAAAGTTTGACAAAAAATTTCAGCATTTTTAAAAGTCAGAAACTATTTTTATCAATTAAAAATAAATAAAAATAACCTAATTGAACTAAAATCTCAAATAAATTAAAAAATTGATGAGAATATTTTTCATAGATTCATCATCATTCAAATAGGTTAGGAAAATATTTTTGTATTTTTTGAATATCAAAAACTATTTAAAATGAATTAAAAATAACCAGAAAAGAGAAAATTCACAAAAAATATCAAATGACAAAATAAAAAATATAAAAAATCAAAATTAGAAACTAGAATTTATTTGGAGAAGAATGCAATTGGTCCCATAATTTTTGGATTTAAAATTAAGAAGATATGAATTTTTGAAATAAAAGGAAATAAAGAAAATAAAATCAGAAATTAGAAAATTCAAAAAAACAAGGAGCGTTAGGTCTGAGCTCATTAATTGAGCTGGTAGATCAGACGCTCCAGAAACGCGCTTCCACCATAGGCCAAAGTCCACGCGTAACACAATGAATTAATAAAAGTCATAAGAAGCAAAGGCCATGATTAGATCTGGAAATCAGATCCAAGGGTCCACAACGCATCTGGCAAAGGGACGGCCACCGGAGCCACCTTCTTCTCCGGTGAGCATGAAGATTCCGGTGATATTTGCAGGTTTCAAAAGCTTAACCAAAATACACGATCCATACATCATTGGAAAGCTGGGATGATGTACATCATCCATGTACCACTCAATTCCACTCTAGATCTCTATACTGAGAGAAATCAGAGATGGAAATTCTGTGATATTCATAAGAACTTGATGGATTTCAAAAATTAAATGCACAGTAATGATGCCTCTATTGAGAGGACTTCAGCCAACACAAAATCCAAGCAAATAGATCAATAGATGATGTGTTTCGAAGACAAAACCAGTTGAAGAATAACCTTGGATTCTAGAGATTTGAGCTTGATTCCTTGCTTCCTTTATCAAAACAAAAGATCAATGAACTAAAGGATGAAGGTCTAGAAGCTTTAGATCCAAAGATTCAACCAGATGTAGTTGAATTTTAGATCTGAAAAAATTGAAGAAAAGTGAAATAGCTTCTTTGGTGAGAGGTTAGGTTTTCAGTTCAGCAATATTTCAGGTTGATTCATGGATGAAATTTGAATGAAGTAAGGCTTCTATTTATATATGAAATGGCAAGGCAAGTGTGATTCAATCCGTGTGCATGGAATTGGACATTCATTGCATGGGCTTGCATGATCATGCAAAAGGCCCAAATTCAATGCCAAATGCAATCTGATATCATACCAAAGTGAAATGGACGTGTAATCTGAATGGTAATTGCTTGTGCATGGAATTTTGAGGTGTTATGCATAATTGAACCAAAAACTTCTCCTCTTCGAAAATACCATTTGCCAAATCCAAACATGATCATGTGAGTAATGGTTGGAAAGGTTTTGATGCAAGGAACAATTGTTATGTTGGGCAAAAATCCATTTGGAGTGTGGAAATTGGTGAAATTTGAGTTTAAAGTGCAAGGTGCAAAACATGTAAAGGCAAGGTTTCTAAATTTGGCCAATGTTCAAGCCCCTCTGTTTTGATGATGCAAGCCTCAAATGAAAAAACCTCCAACATCAAAGTTGTAGATATCTTCAAGACAATTAAAATGGACTTAAATGTTTCATCGTTTGGATTTTTGATGAAAGAGTTATGGGCACTTGAAGTTGGTCTTTTTTGCCTTTTAATGCATTTGGTCCAAAAGGACCTATAATGTCTTGCATTATCACATGTATTTCCTTTGAGATTTTGAAATTTTGTTCAACATAACATTTGAAGTAGACATCCTCAGATTTCCAGTGACTTTGATCCCACCTCCAAATCATAACAAATGAATGAGTTATGTCCTTGGAAATTTGTCCCAAAATTAGGGTTTCAGTCAAAATGACCTATAATGTATTGGAATGGGAGATGACCTTCCAAGCTTCAAATCAATTTTTGATGAACATGAAAGTTGTTCATATTGTCCTTAAGAACATTTTTGCTTTTGGAATCATCTCCATTTGACCAACACATAAAACGTTATGTCTCAGTGCATTTCAAAATAGTCAGGTGAATTGACTGATCAACTTCTCAAATCCACAACCCATATCTTGATGAATTGATGATTGAGGATACTCAAATAAGTTCAAATATGCATGAAATGATGAGTGGAAGAACTTCCCTTGATTGTATTTGATCATGGGCTGAGGTTGCTTCAAGAGCAAGGCATTGTGGATGATCTGATGAACTAGGGTTTCCCTGGGGAGCAAACCTCAAACCCTTTGACTTGCTTTTGATCAAAATGATGAATTGAGATGCTAGGGAGTCATATTTGATGGAGGAGAACTTTGGGAACCATTACCATGCTTGCTATCATCTTCCCTTGGCCATATCTCTGCACAAAGGATCTCCTTGAAGCTCTTGACCTTGTGATTGCTCAAGCTACAAACAAAAGATGTTAGTGACATATTTTTGTGCTTTTGGTTAGTAAACAAAGTGAGAAAAGCAATAATATACAATTCAAGCATGCTTGGTGATCTCAAACCACTCACAAGAGGTCCCACCCAAAGGCAAAGGGAACCAAGATGCTTATGATCCTTGAGGCAATGCAAATGCAATGTTATGATGCCATGAGGGATCTTAGGGACAAAATTGGGGTCTTACACCATTGACCACACTTGTCAGATTATGCAGACCATTTTCTATGTTTTCCCAGATACCATCTCCTTGTGCTTCTAAATGTGCTTTCATGCGGATTTTCCAGAAGTCGAAATATTCCCCAGAAAATAGAGGTGGTTTGTTGCTACTACCTCCATCTTTAAACACCGGGTTTGCGCTTGCGGAAGCCATCGTCTGGATCTGTGGAGCAAGTTACCAAACCCTGCTCTGATGCCAAATGTAAGTTAGGAATGAGCCTAAGATGGGGGGTGAATTAGAACTTTAGAAAATTAATTCTGATTTGGTAGATAAAGGTTCTATTATTTTCTGGATTGATAAGATGATGAAAGCGGTAAAGAGTGGAAAGTAAAGAACACGAGGAATTATACTGGTTCCCCTCACAACTTGAGAGTACTCTAGTCCCCTTACAATGTGTAAGAGATTTTATTATTGTTAGATCTCCTAAAGTAATCCTCTAACTAAGTGATCAAGAACAATCCTCTTGTAAACTTAACTCACGAGAAAAGAAAATAATCCTCCCTTTTCTTGACACTTATCTCCAACAATCCTGGATGATAAGCAACATACCTAAAACTAAACAATCCTTGGTACTTAGGATTTTACAAAGTAATTTTGAATGAATATGAATATTTGTATTGGATAAGATTTTAATAAATTGATTAGAATCTTCTTATCTTTCAATATGAAGGTTCAAGACAAAATAATCTCTAAGTGCTCAAGAATACTTTTGAAGAAAATGATATGAAAATTTATTTCAATAGTATCTGTATATGAAAATATAGATGAAGATGAATGCAGAGAGATTTTGTAAATTGATTTAAAAGAGGTGAATTTGAAATGAAAATATAAAGAGTATTTATAGTATGAATGCATCCTTTAAATCATAGAATGACAATGGTTAAAAGAGAAATCTGAGAATTGATGATGAAAAGATGTAAGGTTTTGCCATGAAGAGTTATGATGAAATGGTGCAAGGAGTGGTGAAACAAAATTCAGATTTTTCAAAAATTTCCCAGCATCAATCGATTGAATCATATGACAAATCGATTGACATAAACCAAAAACTGAAAAATACACTAAGATCAATCGATTGACACACAACACCAATCGATTGGTACAGCTTTGGAAGCGAAAAATGTTAAAACAGAAAGTTTGTTCAATCGATTGCAATATAGGTTCAATCGATTGGTCCAGGCCAAACTTTGAAAAAAATTTAAGTTAAAAATATTTTGAATATGCAATGTTTTAAACATCATTTTAAAACAAAAAATAATGATAGAAAAAGTTTTATAATGATCATATAATGTATGATAAAAACGTTTGAGCACTAGGAGTATATTGTCAATAATTCCATATACCTTTACTAGATCCATGAAAAAACTTGAGCAAAGTTGATATAATCTTCTTTTTCCATTCTTTTGATATGGAGGGATAGAAATGTTGTCTTCATCAAAATCTTGTAGGAAGCTTGTCTTCACAATGGTGACTTATTTTATTTAATTTGGATTAATTTTTATGGACATTTGAAGTCTTGAAATTAAGGACTAATGAAAACCATATAAGTCATGATATGTTTGGATTAGGGTTGATTAAAACCTTCCATACTTCAAACCTACCATTGGATGATCATGCGTTCATCCATGGTACTTTGAAGCATGGATCGGTTGATTAAAACTTGGTAATTTGACTTATGGATGAAGTCTTATTTTGTTATCTTTGATTCATCCGATACATTTACATTTCATTTGGTTTATACTAACTTACTAACCCATCTATACTCTTTTGTTTATCATATTGACTTGTTAACCTAACCCTACTAACATTATGATATTGATATTATCATTGTAATTATGCATTGTATTTACTTTTATGTCATTTATATTCACGTAATCATCATCATCATTATCATTATATATACTTCAATCATGCATGTTTATCATATTGTCTTTACATTATTGTTATCATATTCATAAAATTAACAAAAACATGATAAAATTATAAGACCAAAAAAAATCATGGCACTTAATCAACTTGGAGTCTTTGCTTGGAGCCTTTTCCATTACCATCTTGTGACAATTTGTTTCCAACTATGGGTTTCATCTTGTAACTTACATTCATGTTTTAAGAATGGAATCATTGCACCATCTTAGGGGGACATGTTTGTAAGACCATTATCCTTTGTTTAGCATATGTCACTTTTAGACACACAAGGCTTTATCTTGAGCTACCTTACAATGAGACCTTTTATTTCCTTGTTGGTTACTTTGCATTCACATTGCATAAGCCATATTTCTTAATCAAATAAACACACCCTTGATCCAACGTTAAATGGCTTTTTCTTAATCAAATTGCAAACACTTAATAACTACGATTAGTATTGTACGCCACGAGCCTTAAGTGATGGAGAATTAGTTAGAATGAAGAATTCATACCCTCACTCTTATTATTTTGGATAAAAGACGTTTGACTTGTTGTCTAGAATGTTCAACTCCGCCCATAGACTTTAGTGCAATCTAATCACAAACTCTTTTAATAAACCCCTATTTAAGGTAAAACAACACAACTCATCAAACCTAATTTTTGTTCCTTAGGGAACCCACCCCAAAACCCTTTTCTCAAAGGTAAAATCAACCAACACACAAACATTTTCTACTCCAAACTACGAAGCTATGATTTCTCATCCTCGAATGAGAGATACGTAGGCACAAGGGTCCCAATCCTTGGCGATCACCATAATAAAAAAACCAAAAGTCCTCTCTTTCATACATATTCTTTTGGAAATAAAACAATAACAGATAAATACCCATGTACGTAAACAACCCAAATGGTTCCCATGGAATACCACAGACGTGAGGGGTGTTAATACCTTCCCCTTGTATAACCGGCTCTTACACCTTAATCTCGGGTGCGAGACCGATTCTTTATACTTTCCCTAGTGCTTCCCATGCACTTATCTTTTTAGGGTTTATTGGCTATTTCCCCTCGCCTCTCCGATAGAGGCACACAAATAAAATTCGGTGGCGACTATTCTAATCTTTCTATTTAGTCCGTCCAGTTCACTCGTTATCCTGAAACCCCAACGACGACAGTTGGAGACTCTGTTGGGGAGACCGGTTTTCCCTAAGCGAGTATAGCCTAGTTTGGGTTATTTTTCTTTTTACGTATGTGGAGGTTTATCTATTATGTATTATTTCCTGTATATATTACTATTATTGCTAACCCTTGTTCATTGTCTTTGTCTGGTCATTGGTCCGTAACTTTGGTCTCGTCACGAAGAAAAATTTGGAAGCAATAATGATTACAAAGAAAACCTTGTCTGAAATACTCTCCACCCGAGTCTAAGAGCTTGCTTGAGATAAGAGAGGTTAAGTAGTATTGGTCCGCAAGGTGCCTTCCTCGTTAGGGTCGTACGAGAACCTCACTTAGTGGTAGATTCTCTTAAGGGGATTGATGACCGTCATGCTTTCCGCGTAAGCATCCTTTCCTTTACTAGAGTCTGTGACCCTAAGACCCCTTTGTAAAACATTTAACCATGGACAATCTAGACCGACAGTCGTGTAGTATAGGCCACTGAGGCGCCTTCCTCGTAAGGGCCGATACGAAAATCTCACTTAGAGTAGATGACTTTGATGGAGGAGTCGCCTGGAAAGAGAATTGACATAAGCAACTGATAGTCAAGGAAGTCCATGACTCTATAGGCAGTGTCTTACACCCAATTTCTCAAAAGCCCTGGATCATACAAAGCGTGAAACTTGGTTTTAAAAGAACTCATTATTAAACTCCATGCTTCGTCACAATGGTCCGAAACCTTAAACTCATGCCTAAAGATCCATGGAAATAAATAAAACCAATCATTCATACATACATATATTCATCATCAAATTAATAAAGTAAAGCTCTTAAGATTTTTGTTTGTTCGAACGCAGAATTACAAGACCTTTTACCGACACAATCATGGATACTTCAACAAGGAAAGTCACTTCTACCTTCCTATTCAAGAGACTCGACATCAACTCATTGAAGGTCCTCAGCTCAAAAGTAACAACCCTCAAGGATAATAAGTTTAGAGCCAATTTTGGGAACATCATAGATCTTCTGACCAAGAAAGTCGATTATGGTTCTATCACAACAATGGCCCAATACTACGACATCCCCTTGAGATGTTTCACTTTCCAAACTTGGAAGACCTTGAAAGAATACAACCCTTTTCCCAAATTGGAAGAAGGTTTCTTCTTGACGAAGCTCTCACTCGCCTTTGGTATCAACACCAACAAGCTAGTGGCCAATTGGGGCATTAAAGGATCTGTCAAGGGTTTGACCCAAAAGTTCCTCGAAGCCCATGCTTGGGAAATGTTAATGGAAGAAAGACCTGAATTATGCAGTGCAAGCCTAGCACTTTTGATTCATGGAATTGTTCTCTTCCCAAATGTGGAAAAGTTCGTGGATCACTTGGCGGTTGAAGTCTTTCTAACAAAGAACGGTGCCTTTTCTACTTGTCGACTTCTATCATAACTTTCATACAACGCATGATAAGAAAGGAGGTACTTTCCTCTATTGTGCTCCTCTATTGCATCTGTGAATGAGGGTCTGCATGCCTCAACATGGACCTTTTTCTCAAAGCAATTTGAAATGGCCTCAAAAGTTCGCATCTATCTCCACGAGTTCAATCATTATCAATACCGTGGATCCGCTCGATTCAAATGTGAAGAGAGTGTGAAAAGCTTGGACAAACATAGTTTGTATTGACCAATAATGGAGTAAGAAGAACATACTAGCCAAGGAACCCTACTTTTTATGGGTAAAAGAGAGGGATGGGCTTGTTAAGATATCATTTCTGGTTGACCCTTCTTCATTCTTGTTGATGCCCGAACCCGAACCAATCTTACAAGAGGATATGAATAAGCTTACCAACCAAATCAAAGAGCTTGAGTTGGAGAACACTCAATTATGAGTCCAACTCAATCATGTCAAGGAACATAAGCACGTCTTGGAAGATAAGGGTAAGCAAGTTTGTGAAAAGTTTGAGGATAGCAAGAAGAGGCTCCGAGTAGCCAAAGAACAAAGAGTGTGGGTTGGTGGAGCTCTACAAGGAGATAATTTTGAGCTAGACTTGCACAACGACATGTTGGATCAAGTGTTCCAAACTATTAAGGACCTTGAGAAGACTATCGAGAGGTCAAATGCTATGAAGAAAGAAGCGAGGGAGGATTATGAAGCCCAAATCCTCAAGCTAAGCAAGAAGTGTAAGGACCTCCTAGATAAGGAACATCTAGAGAGAGAAAAGATTCACCGAAGCTTCTTGCGTAAGTAGTTCAACCTTGGATGAGCTTGTGAGCAAATCAAGAACCTGAAGAGGGGGATTTATGACCAAGCCAATGTGGAGTTGCAAAACAATTGTAGACATTGAGAGGAACGTTGCCGTGGAGACAAAGCTACCATTGCTCAAAGGGATGAAATCATCCACAAACTCCAAACCCTTTACAACGAATGGAGTGACAAGTACGCTAACCAGGAGGTGCTGACTAACTATGCTCTTCAAGACTATCCCGACAAGTTGAAGGAGGCTGGTCTGATTATGTCTCCACATAGTACCCATGAGGAGGTCTATCACTTTGTCAAATTCTACAAGAAGATGATGGCCGCACTCATTACCGAAATTGAGGCTCTCTGCAAGTCTCAAGGGGTCAATTTTAGATTGGACATCTAGTTAGTCTATTTGTTTCCACTACTTGTACTCTGTAACTTCCATGTATTGTAACTTGTTTAAATTACCTTCAAAGGATGAATAAAGCTTTGTGATTCTCTCTATTATGTTTTCTTTTATCTTTGATTGGGAACATAAATCGTTAAGTATTTCTTGCAATGAATAAACACGATTAAATAAAAGAGCTTTGCATTAACATAAAAATAAAAAAAATAAAAATCCATGCATCATTTGAATCTTTCAAAACATAAAAACATAAAAACTCATCCATCCACCCTTTTCTGATCATAACCACTCTCAAAAGTTGACTTTCTGGTACAATACGCAAATACACCAACAAGTTGTCATGAAGGAACTTCAGCAAAACCAAGGCACACTTCAAGAGGAAGTATCCCAAGTGAGGTCCCAAATGGGTCAACTTATAGAGACGATCCAAGTGGTCGCAAGGGGCCAAGAGATGATGGCGAATATACAAGAAGACATGAACCAACATGCTAACGCTGCAAATCCTCCCATTTCTCCGGTGGTTGAGACTCTGATCCCTCCTCCTCAAGTTGACCCTCCTGTTCACATAGGCGCACCCGACGGTATCCCAACAGTCAATCTTCATCCTCCATTCATCGAGATAGATGATCAACATGATGCTTTCTTCAGCCTTATGGCTGCCTCTCAATATGACGCTTTTGGTCCTGCAACCAATGAAGTAGAGAAGAAGGTAAGGGCTATTGAGGAGAAACTTAAAGCAATGGAGAGTAATGATGCAACCGCAATCGTCCGATCAAGAACTCCAACTTATCAAGTTTCGTATCAACAAGTGGCTACCGTGGCCCCCGTTCAACCAATTCAGCAACAACCATTTACAATTCATGTTCAATCTCAAAAACAACAATGCTATCAATAACTACAACAACAACGTTATCCACAAGAACCACAACAACGTCGGTAACCCCAGTATCAACAACAACAACAACAAAGATTAAGAAGGCCTGAAAGAAGGTTTAATCTGGTACCTATGTCGTACATCCATATTCTACCATACATACTGAGAAGATCACTTGTACAACTAAGGGAGTTAAGACCCCCACCAGCAGTCCTTTCTCCTTGTTATGATGGAAGTGCCTGAAGTGACAATGATTAGATCTAATTTTCCCTATTGTTTTCCCTTTTAATGAAAAGAACCCATGTCAAGCCCAAGGAATGGATGAACCATTTGTAGGGCCTCAATGAATTTCCCTTTTTTTAATCATTAATGAAAAATTCAAGTTTTGCATTCAATTTTGTGATCCTTGTCTTTTATTTATTATTTCACCTTTCAAAAATGGAAATTTTCTTTTTCTTTAAAATTCTTTTCAAATAATTTTATTTCTCTCATATCAATAAAAGCATAAACCCCAAATCGTGTAGATCCACCTCGATAACTACCAATGATAATTCGACTATAGTCTCGTATGACTTGGACAACCCGATTAATCAAGTAGAAGAGGATTGTGATGAAGAAGCTGAGCTCCCTGAAGAATTGGCAAGGTTTTTCAAGGAAGAAGAAAAAGCCATCCAGACACACGAAGAATCAGTTGAAGTGGTTAACCTTGGAACAAACGAAGAGGAAAAAGAGGTCTGAATAGTCTCAGATCTACAAGACGAGGTGAGGAAAAATTTGATCAAGCTCTTAAAGGAGTACATGGATATGTTCGCATGGTCATACCAAGACATCCTCGGCCCCGAGGAAGGACCCGAGCCTGGATCCTGATGGACCTTAGTTTTTGATGGAGCTTTTAATGCCCATGGCAATGGAATTGGGGCAGTTATCACCTCTCTAACTGGTTTCCACCCCCCCTTCACCGCAAGGTTGTGTTTTGAATGTAGAATTAATATGGAGGAGTACGAGGCATGTATCTTCACTATTGAAGCTGCGATTGATCGTAGGATCAAAATCCTTGAAGTTTACAGAGATTCAGCCTTGGTTATTAGCCAAGTCAAGGGAGATTAGGACACTAGAGATCACAAGCTCATCCCTTACAAAGAGCACGTCCTGAAACTAATCTCTTACTTTGATGAAATCACATTCCATCACATCCCTCGAGAAGATAATCAACTAGATCACGCCTTGGAAACTTTGGCATCCATGTTTAAGGTCAAGTGGAATAATGAAGCACCATCCTTTAACCTCAATTACTTGGACGATCCCGCTTACTATTTGGCAACCAAAGACGAAGCCGACGGTTATCCTTGGTTCTATGATATTATGAGATTCTTAGAGTGCCAAGAATACCATAAGGACACATCCATTACCGATAAGAAGTACCTTCGGAAATTGTCTTCCAAGTTCTTCTTAAGTTGAGGGGTATTGTACAAGAGAAATTATGATTCGGTTTTGCTAAGATATGTGAACAAGCAAGAAGAAAACCAAATCACAATGGAAATTCGTGAGGGATATTTTGAAATACATTCCAGTGGACACACCATGGTGGAAACAATCTTGAGGGTCGTCTATTATTGGACTATTATGGAGGTTGATTGTCACCACCACGTCCAAACATGCCACAAGTGCCAGATATATGCCGACAAGATTCATGTGACGCCAATGCCACTCAATGTCTTGACATCTTCTTGGTGTTTTGCCATGTGGGTCATTGACGTAATCGAACACATAGAGCCAACTGCCTCAAATGGACACCGCTTCATCCTTGTAGTTATTGACTATTTCACAAAATGGGTGGAAGTAGTCTCGTACGCAAACATTACTAGATAAGTGGTGGCTCGACTATTTCGTAGGATCAAAATCCTTGAAGTTTACAGAGATTCAGCCTTGGTTGTTAGCCAATTCAAGGGATATTGGGACACTAGAGATCACAAGCTCATCCCTTACAAAGAGCACGTCCTGAAACTAATCTCTTACTTTGATGAAATCACATTCCATCATATCCCCCGAGAAGATAATCAACTAGATCACTTCAAAATCACTCACTGAACACTTACCCAAACTTTGCACCTTTGATTGCTTAACTTTTAGAGTTTAATTTTTATTTTATGTCAACCATGTTCTTTAATATCATGGTGAAATAGTCACCACTCAGAGCCAATCAATCGCTCATGAGTGGGGATAATGATTTGTTAATGATCATACAACAAACCTTGATGCTTAGAACTGATTGAAAACTCGTGTTTTTGAGTTTGGAGTATGAGTTGGTAGAAGATTGAAGACAACCGTTGGCACGTGTTTTAAATTTAAACCCAATGTTTGTCACACTCTGATTCGCTGAAACGCGCGCGCATCCCATGTATTTATTATTTTTATTATTTATTCGCTTCGCTCTATTTTATACCACAACCGGGCCTTTGGCCCAGTCGGTCAGGGGGTTGATCCCCCCATGATCCCAAGGTCAGGGGTTCGACCTCCCACTTGTGCACCCTGACCATATTTTTCATATTTGTGTTATTTTATTTATTTATTTTCCATTTTATTATCCCACAAACCCCTTTTATTTTTGCCTTTATAATTTAATAGTGACTTATTTTATTTCATTTGGATTATTTTTGATAGACTTTTGAAGTCTTGAAGTTAAGGACTAACGAAAACCATTTAAGTAGTGATATGTTTGGATTAGGGTTGATTAAAACTTTCCATACTTTAAACCTACCATTGGATGATCATGGGTTCATCCATGGTACTTTGAAGCATGGATATGTTTCCCCTATTTCAAATAACTTGGTAATTTGACTTATGGACGAAGTCTTACTTTGTTAGCTTTGATTCATCCGATACATTTACATTTCATTTGGTTTATACTAACTTACTAACCCATCTATACTCTTTTGTTTATCATATTTACTTGTTAACCTAACCCTACTAACATTATGATATCGATATTATCATTGTCGTTATGCAATGTATTTACTTTTATGCTATTTTTATTCAAGTAATCATCATCATCATTATCATTGTATATACTTCAATCATGCATGTTTATCATATTGTCTTTACATTATTGTTATCATACTCATAAAATCAACAAAAACATGATAAAATTATAAGACAAAAAAAAAATCGTGGCACTTAATCAACTTGGAGCCTTTTCTTGGAGCCTTTTCCATTACCATCTTGTGACACTTCGTTTCAAACTTTGGGTTTCATCTTGTAACTTACATTCATGTTGTAAGAATGGCATCATGACACTAACTTAGGGGGACATGTTTGTAAGACCATTATCCTTTGTTTAGCATATGTCACATTTACACACACAAGGTTTTCTCTTGGGCTAACTTACAATGAGACCTTTTATTTCCTTGTTGGTTAATTTGCATTCATGTTGCATAAGCCATATTTCTTAATCAAATAAACAAACCCTTGATCCAACGTCAAATGGCTTTTTCTTAATCAAACTCAAAACACTTAATAACTACGATTAGTATTATGCGCCACGAGCCTTAAGTGGTGGAGAATGAGTTAGAATGGAGCATTCCTACCCTCACTCTGATTATTTTGGATAAAAGACGTTTGACTTGTTGTCTAGAATGTTCACCTCCGCCCATAGACTTTAGGGCAATCTAATTACAAACTCTTTTCAAAAACCCTTATTTAAGGTAAAATCAACGTAACCCATCAAACCTAATTTTTGTGCCTTAGGGAACCCACCCCGAAACCCTTTTCTTAAAGGTAAAATCAACCAACACACAAACATTTTCTACTTCAAACTACGAACCTCTGATTCCTCATCCCCGAATGAGTGATACGTAGGCACAAGGGCCGTAATCCTTGGCGAGCACCATAATAAAAAAAACCAAAACTCCTCTATTGCACACATATTCTTTTGAAAATAAAACAATAACAAATAAATCCCCATGTACATAAACAACCCAAATGGTTCCCATGGAATACCATGGATGTGAGGGGTGCTAATACCTTCCCCTTATGTAACTGACTCCTAAACCCTAATCTCGGTTGCGAGACCGATTCTTTATCCTTTCCCTAGCGCTTCCCGTGCACTTATCTTTTTGAGGGTTTATCGGCTATTTCCCCTCGCCTCTCTGATAGAGGCACATAAATAAAATTCGGTGGTGACTCTTTTGATCTTTTTGTTCAGTCTGTCCAGTTCATTCGCTATCCTGAAACCCCAGCGGCGACAGTTGGAGACTCTATTGGGGAGATCAGTTTTCCCTAAGCGAGTCTAGCCTAATTTAGGTTGTTTTTCTTTTTATTTATGTGGAGGTTTATCTACTATGTATTTTTTCATGTATATATTACTTTTATTGCAAACCCTTGTTTATTTTCTTTGTTTGATCATTGGTCTCGTCACGAAGAAAAATTTGGAAGCAATAATGATTGCAAAGAAAACCTTGTGTGAAAGACTCTCCATTTGAGTCTAAGAGCTTGCTTGAGATATGAGAGGTTGAGTAGTATTGGTCCACGAGGTGTCTTCCTTGTTAGGGTCGTACGAGAACCTCACTTAGTGGTAGATTCTCTTAAGGAGATTGATAACCGTCGTGCTTTCGGCGTAAGCATCCTTTCCTTTACTAGAGTTTGTGACCCTAAGACCCCTTTGTAAAAAATTTAACCATGGCCAACCTAGACCGACAATCGCATAGTATAGGCCACAAAGGTTCCTTCCTCGTATGTGTCGATACAAAAATCTCACTTAGAGTAGATGAATTTGATAGAGCAGTCGCCTGGAAAAGAAATTGACATAAGCATCTGATAGAAAAGGAAGTCCATGACAACAAGTTTAGAGCCAATTTCGGGAATATCCTAGATCTTCTGACCGAGAAAGTCGATTATGGTTCTATCACTACAATGGCCCAATACTACGGTCAATCAAAGAACACAACCCTTTTCCCAAATTGGAAGAAGGTTTCTGCTTGACGAATCTCTCACTCTTCTTAGGTATTAACACCAACAAGCTAGTGGCCAATTGGGGCATTAACGAATCCGTCAAGGGTTTGACCCAAAAGTTCCTCGAAGCCTATGCTTGGGAAATGTTAATGGAAGAAAGACCTGACTTCTGTAGTGCAACCCTAGCACTTTTGATTCATGGAATTGTTCTTTTCCCAAATATGGACAAGTTTGTGGATCACATGGCGATTGAAGTCTTTCTAACAAAGAATGATGCCTTTTCTACTTGCCGACTTCTATCATACCTTTCATACAAGGCATGATAAGAAAGAAGGTACTTTCCTCTGTTGTGCTCCTCTATTGCATCTGTGGATGAGGGCTTGTATGCCTCAATGTGGACCTTTTTCTCAAAGAAATTTGACATGGCCTCAAAGGTTCGCATCTCTCTCCACGAGTTCAATCATTGTCAATACCGTGGATCCGCTCGATTCAAATGTGAAGAGAGTGCAAAAAGCTTGGACAAACATAGTCCGTATTGACCAATAATGTAGTAAGAAGAACATCCTAGCTAAGGAACCCTACTTTGTGTGGGAAAAAGAGAGGGTTGGGCTTGTTAAGATTTCATTTCTGTTTGACCCTTCTTCATTCTCGTTGATGCCCGAGCCTGAACCTATCCCACAAGAGGATATGAATAAGCTTACCAACCAAATCAAAGAGCTTGAGTTGTGTAGCGGTGTATTCGTCACTTTATGATTTATTGACTAAATCAAAAGCAAAGCATACAATGATAGAGTCGCCACCGCACTTCTATTTATCCAAAGGAATGGCTAGAAAGCAAACAAAAGCCTAAGAAGTTTTACACAGAGAAACCTAATAAAAGGTCAGAGATCTGGGTAAGGGGGTAATTATGTTGTGGGAAGGTGTTAGGCACCCAAAACATCCTTAGTACTCTAAGGGAACCTCTTTTCACAACTTGTTGTAAAATTATTTGTTTATGAAATATTTTTTTGTGCAAACATTGATTGTAGAGATGAGGGAAGAATATACAATTTTTATTTTTGTGTTTGGATGGAAGAATCCATTGCCTACGTACCTTTACAGGACCAAAACCTCGTAGTTCGGCTAAAAGATTTCCAAAAAAAGATGAGTGGATTGATTTTAAACAAAAGCCCTAAGGTCTTTCATTATCCACGGGAGAAAACTCAACCTATACAACCACAAGTCCACCATGTGAGAACAGCTTCAACATGCTAGTGAGGGGCCATGCCCTATAATAAGCAAGGAAGTCTTACAATTCAATCACTAAGGACAAAAGGTGAGATTCACATCAACCACTAAGATAATTGAGATCTATGGCTAATGTATGTAAACTTGATTAAAGAATGGACAAAGCCACAAAACAATTGAATGAGTGGAATTAGTCAATTAGAATTATTCACAAAAAAAGAAGTCAAAGTATGACATTAGATTCAATTCAGAAGAAGTATTGTGAAAATGAAGTTTGAAAATCAGAGGCTTAAGGCCTAGGTTTCTAGTTTTGAAAACAGATAAAAAATGTTTGCACAAATTTTCTGGTTTGGGTTACAAATGCAAGTGGAGGTTATAAGAAAACAAAAGGTGGGGAAGAGGAGTAAAACTTCTTAGGAGTTCACCTCTTGAGATCATATGTAGATGATCCATGTGATTCCTTTGGAATAGGCAACAAGCACAAAGCAAATGGGCAAGGTTCAAAAATAAAGATGGAAATAGATGGCCAATAAATGGTCTTATACCCAACTCCACAACTAGAACAAAATAGGAAACAAGTTGCCAATTAATGGTCTTATACCTGACTCCACAAAATGATCACAGGAAACAGATAGCCAATCAATGGTCTTACATCTGACTCCTCACAAGACAAAAAGAAAAATAGGAAATGGAGTGCCAATCAATGGTCTTATGTCCACCTCCACAAACAAAGATAGAAACCAGATGTCAATCAATGGACTTACACTAGCCTCAAAAAGCAAAGAAAACAAATGCAATAAGTAAGAGGAAACAAGTTGCCAATAAATGGTCTTACACTCGACTCCTAGGAAATGGAATGCCAATCAATGGTCTTAGTTCCAGCTCCTACCAGATCATAGGAAACAAATGCCAATAGCTGGACTTACAATTGACTCCTCAATGGACAAAACAAAATGTCACAAAGTATGAATAATGATCATGAAATGATACACAATTAGTGCTCAAAGATGAAAACAATGCACAGAGGCACACACAAACAATTATGCACAGATGGACAAATAAGCAAACAAGCAGTCAATTATCACACACTATACACAATCAATAGGCTCAAGCAAGGTTGGGCTTTAGTCAAGGGGTCATATCGACCTTGACAAACAAGCCAACTACTGGAATGGGTAGTCAGGCTCTTAACCTCTAACATTGAGAGTTAGGGTGAGCAGATGAAATGGAGATAAGGGTTGTGCCTCATAGCTCTTAACCCGGGCCTGGGTGAGCTTGAATCAATAGAAAGTGAGGGAGTCCAGAATGAGGAACTCTATTCCACAATGACTGACTCTATATACAATATTTTTGGGTTTTTATTCAAAGCGCATCAACACATGGTGTGAGCAAGATGAAGGACTCAACTGAATAGCAGGGGATGGGTTGCACATCCCTTCTATCTGCCAATTGCCTCTTAAGAGGACTTAACCTGCTTGGCACAAAATTAAACAAACAAACAAAGACATGGCCTCTTAAGGAGGGCTTCAGACAGGTGCCTGCCAAAATAACATGACAGGTCCTCCAGACTACATGGAGATCAAGGAAAATACCTAAGTGGTATGCCAACCACAAGCAAAGCAAAGCAACTCAAACAATGAGTTAAAGCGGCTAAAGTACCTGTAAGAAAAGCTAAACCAGTCAATATTTACATTCAGACAACTCAAACAATCAACAACAGTCAGACAACCAATTATCAGACAACAATGGTGCAAGGCATAAGATGCAAGCAAACTAAATTGATTCACCATCCAAAAGACCTATAAAACACCAAGGTTAGTCAACAAAAGTAGCTTGTATCTCAAGTGATGAGATCATATCAACCAATGTGGCTTATTGCTTGAAAACCTGAAATGCACAGCTCAAATGTGAGTCCAAACCCCTAAGGCAAAGCCTAGGGTCAAAAGTGAAGAAAAAATTCAAAATAGAATCCAAAACTCAACATGAATCATCTTTAATCAATCATGAACATGTCCTAAAAAGGACCAAATCAAAATCATCAAGCAAGGGCATGTAATGAGCAAGAGAAGTCAAAGACAATTTCAAAGCATACATTTGGACATTGAGAATGAAAATTCCATAACAAAACAGAAATGAGTCAAACAATTCTGGAAAAATTTATGAGCATACAACATGTCCAATACAATCATCATACCAAAAATCATAAACAGAGAAGCTCATTTGATATGGAAATGAAAATGCACAAGTTGAACATCAAATTGTGTGACACACATTGTCACACCATACAATCATGTGTATAAAACAGCAAGGAAAAATGGTAAAAATGCACAATCAAGCCTCAAACATCCATAAACTTGTTAAGAATCATCATGCAAAATTTCATGGCATTTGGATCAATATCAAGAATTTCACAATATGAAGAATGGAGCAAGGTCACATATGCACACATGTTCAATCATCCTAACATAATTCAAAATCCAACCATGCACAACTTCAGAAATCAACACCATAAAATAGAAGACATTCCAAGGATCAAGTAGCAAAAAACCAGGAATTAATTGGATCATTTTTCAATTTTATATGATTTTTCAAAGTTGGCAAAAAAATATGAAATAAAAGGGAATAAGCATATGAAATTTGGAGGGAAATGGCAAAATGAATAATTAATTTGAAAATGTTGCCTCGGCCAGAATCGAACTCGGTGCAAATCAAGAGCGCGCATAATACACTGCGTTTCATTAAGTCTAGGTGGCGGTCAACAACTTATGTGGCGAAGTCAATGAACATTGGGCCAATGGATTCGCTAGCATGGCGTTCACGTGGACGAATGGGACAAAAACCCTAGGCCAGCTCTGCAAGAACCAGACGGTGGCTCTAACGGCTGAAACAACCGTCTTCCTCGCGAAGACGGCGGGGGAATAGTGCGCACACAACAAGAAATTTCCAGAATTATGAAATTTTTACATCATTTTGAACCTTATGCAACGTACATCAAGAATCCGGTACTAATTCATGCTAAATCATCACCACAAATGCAAATCGAGCAAAGTAAGTTTGATATACAAAACTTCAATCAAGCATATCTCTCTCAATAATTCAACATTTTCAATTCTAAAAGCATCAGCAAGATCAGCATTCCAAGATCTACACTAACATGTCCATGGATTAAAGAATTATGATATTCGAAAAATTAACCTCTTGAAGAGCAGCTTCTGGAAACGCACGATCCAAGGCTCCAAATGTTCCAAATCAACTCCTGAGATGTTATCTTGAAGCTTTGTGCAGTAATTGAGGCTTGTAGTGGCTTAGATCCAGCTCAACAATCAACTTCCATCTTCACCTTCATGAACTTGCCATGCTTGATTTCCACACGAATTCAACAATCCAAGGGTTGATCTGCACTAAATCCACACCAGAGAACAAGAATTTGGAAGAATATGGCAAGGTTATTTGAAGATTTTTGAATTTTTGATTAGGAGAAAATTTGGAGGGAGAGAGAATCTGGATCTAGAAATGGTGAAAATCCCCAAATTCTGTTATGATTATGGTATTTATATGGTGTCCTAATCATGCTGAAAATGTTAATTAAGCTTGGTTAATGGTGATTAGCAAAAATAAGGTATTTTGGCAAAATTGAAAAATTGGTGGTGCATGGAGTAATCCCACGTGAACAGTGCCATGTGCCTGATCAATTTCACTTAAAAACTTCCAATTAACACAATGGCAATGGTGATTTGTTCCCATGATGCACCAATTTCAAATTTGCCAAATTCCCTCCAAAATAGGCATGAATATGCAAATGATCATATGATGGAAATTCATGAAATGTGATGAATGCTTTGAAAAGTTCATGTCATGACAAGCTTTTTAGAAAAAGAGGCACCAAATTTGGAGTTATGAATCAAAAGTTATGGCCTTTTGAAGTTCCATGCACACTTGGCAATGATTGGACCATATCTCCTCAACCATTCATCAGATGCTCATGATCTTGGACTTTTTGGAAATAGGAAAAAGAGATCTTCAACTTTCATGTTGGACAAAAATTCATTTGAAGCTTCTTTGATGTTGGAAAGTTGAGTTGAAGTTGGACCAAACACTTTCCATTTTTGGAAACTTGAAATTACAAGTCACTTTCCATTTTTGGAAACTTTTGATTTGACTTCAAATTCTTCAATGTTGATGTTTGACATGATGAATAAGCATTGTTTGGACATGAATGAGATGAAGAAACTCAATTTCACATTTCAAAGCCTTCAGTTGATTTTCAGTTGACTACATTGGCCCTTAGATGACCTGAAATTGTTCTGATGAACCTGAGCCTCAACCACTTGGGGATTTTGCTCCAAAATGAACCTATAGCTCATATATGCTCAAAATAATGATCACATGATCCATATCTCAATGGAAACTTCATCTCTTGCACAAAGGATTCACTTGAATTGCCTTGACCTGTTGACTGCTTAAGCTGCAAGTAACAAAGGTTAATGACATATTTTTGTACATTTTTGGTTAGTGATTAAAAGAAAAGCAATGATATACAAATGCAAGCAATGCTTGGTGATCAAGAACCACTCTCAAAGAGATTCGACCCACAGGGAAGGAAGCAAGGTGTCCAATGATCCTTGAGGCAATGCAATGTTATGATATGATGCCATGAGGGATCTTAGGGACAAAATTGGGGTCTTACAAGTTGGAGAACACTCAATTATGGGTCCAACTCAATTGTGCCAAGGAACGTAATCACGTCTTGGAATATAAGGGTAAGCAAGTTTGTGAAAAGTTTGAGGATAGCAAGAAGAGGCTCTGTGTAGCCGAAGAATAAAGAGTGTGGGTTGGTGGAGATCTACAAGGAGCTAATTCTGAGCTATACTTCCATAATGAAAAGTTGGATCAAGCGTTCTGAACTATCAAGGACCTTGAGAAGACTATCGAGAGGTCAAATGCTATGAAGAAAGAAGCGAGGGAGGATTATGAAGCCCATATCCTCGAGCTAAGGACCGCTCTCAAGGAGTGTAAAGACCTCCAAGCTAAGGAACATCTAAAGAGAGAAAAGATTCACCGAAACTTCTAGCGCAAGCAGTTCAACCTTGGACGAGCTTGCGACCAAATCAAGAACCTGAAGAGGGGGATCTATGAACAAGCCTATGTAGAGTTGCAAAACAATTGTAGACATTGAGAGGAGCGTTGTCATGGAATCAAAACTGCCATTGCTCAAAGGGATGTAATCATCCACAAACTCCAAACCCTTTACAACAAATGGAGGGACAAGTACGCTAACTTGGAGGTGCTGACTAACTATGCTCTTCATGACTTTCCTGACAAGTTGAAAGAGGCTGATCTGATTATGTGGTTAGATAGTACCCATGAAAAGGTCTAACACTTTGTAAAATTCTACAAGAAGATGATGGCCGAACTCATTACCGATATTGAGGCTCTCTGCAAGTCTCAAGGGGTCACTTTTAGGGTGGACATCTAGTTAGTCTATTTGTTTCCAATACTTGTACTCTGTAACTTCCGTGCATTGTAACTTGTTTAACTTCCCTTCAAAGGATGAATAAAGCTTTGTGAGACTCTCTATTGTGTTTTCTTTTATCTTTGATTGTGAACATAAATCCTTAAGTATTTATTGCAATGAATAAACACGATTAAATAAAAGAGCATTTGCATTAACATAAAAAAAAATAAAAATAAAGATCCATGCATCATTTGCATCTTTCAAAACATAAAAACTCATCCATCCATACTTTTCTGATCAGAACCACTCTCCAAGGATGACTTTTTGGTACAATACGCGAAGACACCAACAAGTCGTCATGGAGCAACTTCATCAAAACCAAGCCACACTTCAAGAGGAAGTATCCCAAGTGAGGTCCCAGATGGGTGAACTTATGGAGACGATCCAAGAAATCGCAAGGGGCCAAGAGATGATGGCGAATATACAAGAAGACATAAACCAGCATGCTAATGTTGCAAATCCTCCCATTTCTCTGGTGGTTGATACTTTGATCCGTCCTCCTCAAGTTGACCCTCCTATCCACATAGGCGCACCTGACAGTATCCCAACAGTAAATCTTCATCCTCCCATCATCGAGGTAGATGATCAACACGATGCTTTCTTCAGCCCTAGGGCTGCCTCTCAATACGACACTTTTGGTCATGCGACCAATGAAGTAGAGAAGAAGGTAAGGGCCATCGAGGAGAAACTTAAAGCAATCGAGAGTACTGATGCTTTTGGTCTTGATGCAGAAGAAATGTGCTTGGTGCCTGGCGTGGTTATCCTGGCCAAATTCAAAGTCTCACACTTTGAGAAGTAAAAGGGAGCCAGTGACCCTAGGACCCACATCATAGCTTACTGTCAAAAAATGGCTGCCTATTCCAATGATGATTGACTCGTGATACACTTCTTTCCAAGATTCGATCAGTGGAGCGTCCCTAGCTTGGTGCATGCAATTAGAGGGAACTCATATTTGTACTTGGAGAGAGATGGTTAAAGCTTTCCTCAAACACTATAAATACAATACTGATATGGCGCCTAACCGCATGCAATTGCAAAATCTGACACAAAAGTCTGAGGAAACCTTTAAAGAGTACACCCAGAGATGGAGGGAGCTAGCAGTCAGAGTACAACCGCCGTTGTTGGAAAGAGAATTAATAGACATGTTTATGGGCAATTTACAAGGCCCATACCTTGATAAAATGGTGTTAAGTACCTCCTCCGGCTTTTTTGATTTGGTGTTGGCAACCTTGATGAGGAAACTAGATGGCAACCCAAACATCCCTCCTTTCTTCACCGAATGGGCCTCTATCTCCGACTTCTTCAAGTGAAGAGCTTCAGCAATAATACTAGATCAGGGAATCTCCTCCAATCCACTAAAAGGTACTCTACTAGAAATAGGTATCCCCAAAAGATGAGAATACTCCTCCAATGTAGGCACAAGCTGAAAATCTGGGAAAGTGAAACAACGGTAGAGAGGATCATAGAACTGTACTAGCACACTCAAAAGTCCTTCAACCACATCAGTAGACAAGATAGAGAAAAGCTTCCCATGGCGTTGTTTGAAGTCCAAGGGATCTAATACAAAAAATGCTAGCTTCCTTAACTCTTTCAAGTCGGGACATATGAAACTGTACTTCTTAGTGTTCCTTCATCCATAATACATGGTCTAAAAATATTTGCAAATAATACCTTAGTTCCTTGAAATTTTTCGCGTGATGAATGTTATGATGCACATGAATGCATGAATGCAATCAATCACAAATAAGGGATCACACACAAGGCAAACAAAGGTCAAGGGATGAATAAAGTCATTGTCAAGATCAATCATCCATTTTGGTGGATTATGGTTTGCACCTTATTAACACCCAAGTTCCATTGATATTGATAAGACTTGATTGAATCAACCAAGAATCAATGGTTTGTTGTAAGTCACGAGCATGGATTATGGGTAAGAACCATCCCAAAGGAGTGAACTAAGGATAAAACCCTGCAGATCATGTTCTAAAAAGTTCCCAGAGTCTTAATTCCATCTACCGGATATTACAGGTTAAGATGACTGACTCATCGACCCATAGTATTCTCAAGATAAACTCGTCTGAGTGTAGTATCACGTAACAACTATTATCAAGTCTACACTTGAACAGTTTCCGCACTATGTCCAAAATAGGCCAAGAGGGGGTAAATGTTCCACGGTCCTCAGCTTCTCGGACCCAAATTAGAGATAGTAATGCCTAACCATAAATACTTGTGTCACATTTCCAAATCCAAAAGAGTCTCCACTGAGCAGATGGATCTCAAGCCAACTTGTTAAGGACTACTCCACACAAGTCGAACATGACTATACCATCCTCCTATCTTAATTGCACTCAAGTTCGGGTTAGAACTTATCTCACCACTCAGAGATCACCAAGCATAACAAGAAGATTATATCACACAAACATATATACAAACATCACATATATACAATTATATACACACAAAAAAGTAGGCTAAACCCACTGGACACTAGTCCCCAGCAGAGTCACCACTTAATTTCTGTAGCGGTAAATTCATGACCATCAAGCTATGGATAAACTAGAGATCAAATAACAAGAGTCGCCACCGCGCTTTTATTGTCTCCAAGGGAAAAGGGAAAAAAGTACGAATAAAACCCAAAAGTAAGAAGTTTTCAAGTCAAAACTAATAAAATGCCAGAGATTACAGGTAAGGGGGTTGGCTACACAGAGGGAAGGTGTTAGCACCCAAAGTGTCCTAGGTACTCTAGGGAGCCCTTTTTGTGTGCATATGTATTTGGTACAAAATGATGTTTACAAACAAACAGAATGGGGGGATGAGAGAAGAATTCATTAATTATATTTTTGTGTTTGACAAGACCTTTGGACTTGTGCCTACGTACAAACATAAAAATGAGGGATCAAAACCTCATAGTTCGTGATACAAATTTCAAAGTGGATGCATTGCTTTTAACAAAAATTAAGTTTGAAAGGCACAAAGGCCTAAAATGGTTTGAATGAGTTAGTTATTTTTGGCTTTTTGAAAGTTTAAGTCAAGTATAGTTAAGTTTATTTACAAGTTTGATTTAAGAAAAGAAGTTTGAAAATACAATGGCATAAGGCCAAAGTTTCTATCTTTCTGTAAAGTGGTCAAAGTTAAGACAAAATAAGTTCAATTAAAGAAGATTTTGAAAAGGGAGGGAGAGATTTTGAAATTAAAGAAATGAGGAGAAGATGAAGAGACTAATCCTATGCAAAAAATTAAAAGTTAAGAGTTGAAAAGATCCGACCAAATAGGTAGCAATCCAATAGACAAGAATGTCAATAGAAACCCAAAATTCCCTTAGACTTTTAAAATCAAGCAACACAAAATGCACAATTTTATTATCTTGAAGATCAAAGGCATCAAATAAAGATAGCCACATCCAAGCTTTAGCCATTCCATGATCTTCTCCAGAATTAGCCCATGTAACAAATGAATTCCATAATCACAAGCTCAAAATAACAGCTTCACAATGATCATGTTGCAGATGAACTCAGAGGGATCTTGAATGATGTATCAGATGATGTTTCAAATTGCAAGCACTTGGTTTCTCAATAAGTTGGCATTGCCCAAGTCCTTTAGCATAGGAATGTTGCCTAAGTTCTAAGTCCATTTGTCCAAGATCAAGCCAACAGTCCACACAAAAGTTTTTTAGGGTTTTTTTGTTGTTATTATGTACATTAATGGTCAAAGACCGCACAAAACAAGCAAAGTATACACAAACAAGATATATCACACAATATGGTCCAAGTGGACAAAGTGAAAATTGCATTAACATAAACAATTAGAATGATATGAATAATGGCAAATGAATAAAGGCTAGAATTAAATGACATTAAAGTAAATGGCTTGAAATTAGAAGTTAGTTGTTAATGAGTTAGAAGTTAGTATTGTTTTGCTTTTGCTTTTCATTTTAAGACATTCTTTGGAGAACACTCAACCCACTTATCACAAGCATGGATCCTTGAGCCAAGACATCTTCCAAAGGAAGGAAAAAAGGCCAAGTTTCCACACAATACCATGAAAGACGGGAGACTTACAATCTCACTAACTAGAATGTTATGCCTTTTGTGTCACAAATTTAGCGCTATGTTAAGCAATCATAATTGGACTTATGTAGAAGTCACAAGTATTTGAGGTCGGGCAATGGAACTTTGGTGTTAATGCATGTTAGAGACATAGTGTAATGGACTATGCTCATGAAACATACCACACACAAAAATAAATATGCAAAAGAAGTGGCCTAATCTCATCCATACTCATGTTAATTTTTCAATCAAATAGATTTAAGACTTTGAGATATCATAGGCCAAATGAGATGAATGCATAAAGAAGGGGAATGAGATGAAGAGGGAGGGGAATGGATCAAAACTCAAATTAGTCAAAGGAGGACTTTTACCAAATTAGTATCATCCATTCATTTTGGGAGATGGAATGTTCATTCCATTAATCTCCTAAATCCAATGATATTAACTTGACAAAGTCAAATCAACCTTGACCAATGGCCAACAAAAAGAGTCAAACTCAAACAAGTCAATATAATTGGTCAACAAAATTATTTGGCATTTATTCAAATTAAAAATACTAAAATAAGGCATTTAAATTAAATATGGTTTGTCTAAAACCTCATCAAAACACCAAAGAAATGACCATGAGATTTATCATAGATCAAACAAGGTCAAAGGACCTTGGAGAAAAAATTTCAGAATTTTTAAAGACTTAAAAGTATTTTTAAACAATTAAAAACGAATGCAAAATCAATTAAATCATGAAAAATATTAATAATGATCCAAAAAGTCATTTTAATTTAGAATATGAAAGAGGAAATTATTTGAATTTTTTTGGTGAAACTCTCATTTTTTCGGATCAATATTAAAATTAATATAGATTAATGAAAATAAAAGAAATAAAAGAAAATCAGAAAATAACAAAAAAACGTGGACCACTTGATCTCACTCATCAATTGAGGTGGCAGATCAAGTGGTCCTCAACGCGCTTTCCATCGTGGACTTAAGTCAATGAGGCACATGAGTGGTAATCAAAACCAGTGCGTGAGATTAAATCATTTTAAAAGGATCTTATGGTTGGAGACGTGCCAACACATGGCCGGAGTTGTAGCTCCAGTCTTCTTCTCCGGTGGACCTCACCGGACTGGTCCACCTTCAACCTTCACCAAAATAAAAAAGGAGGACATGATCTGAAAGAAAAAATGACGTAGAGCACGAATCTGGCCTTAATTTTAACTAACTCCACATATATAGAAAGATATGAGGAGTTGAATTTTGAGGTGTGTCAACTGAGTTGCTTCGATTTGACCTCTAAGCAACTCAATCTTCTTGTCTACATTGGTAGGACTTCAGACAACCAAAGATCCAAGAGAATTGAGTGGAATTGAGAGAGAATCGAATAGATGAAATTTTATGGAAAATACCTTCAATGCGGGCCTGGATTCACCTGTTCTTGCTTTGGCTCGTGCTTGATCTTGGTCAGGATGCTTGTAGAAGTAGATTAGAATGCACAAAAGGTCTTGGATCCCTGGAGTTTTGAATCTCAAAACAGTGAGATTCCAACTCAATTTCCAAAGGAAATTCTCAAGATTATCCTCTAAAATGGAAGGGTTTGGTGTTTGGGATCAAAGTTGGCGCGAAGGAGTCCTCAATTATGAGCATAGGGAGCTCTATTTATAACTTAATCACATGATATTTGCACCTTACAATTGAGTTCCTAAAATTGGCAATGAGTGATGCATGTGTGCATGGGCGTGTACAGGCCCATGAGATCATCCATTTGATCAATAATTGAGTGTGAACAAGTCTGAAATCAAATTGGAGTGCTAGGCAATTGTACATGGAAGCTTGAAGTTTGATTTTTGCCAAATGATGATGCAATGTTCAAGCCATGTGCAACCCATTCAAATCTTGTCCAAAATGGATAAAATTGGACTTTTTGGAAAGGTTAGATCAAGAGGAACAACTTTCGTGTTCAACACTTTTTCATTTGGAGCTTGGAACATGGAGTATTTTGAGGTGGAAGTTTGGGAATTTCAACATATCAAAAAAATTTCTAAGTGTCAAGCCATATATCTCAATATTCCACCTTGCTTAACTTTTCATGTGAGCTTCAAATGAGAAAAGTGTCTTCATAAAACTTGTAACTCTTTTAAATACCTTCAAAAAGGTCACCAATTTTATGTCATTTTGATTTGTAATGATAAATTTATGCATTTTTGAAATTTGGAAAAATCACTTGTTCAATGGTATAGGTCAAAAATGACCTATAATGTAACCTCATATCACATGCTCATAAAAGTTGAACTAGCTCTCATCTGATCGGTCACCATTTACACTTAGTTTTCATCATCTATCAAGCATTGAATCTTTAAGAATCGGTAACATTTTGCTCTTTATTTTAGTGATCTCTTAAGTTTATTGCATTTTATAAATTTCCGCTTGTTTTATGTTGCATTAGTAGTTCTTCTGTTTTTGTCGCATTTTATGCGTTTCTGTGTAGTACTGTTTGGTTTCCAAGTCAAATAACAAGTCCGAAAGGTGCGTACCGGAAGAATGGAGGTCAAAGACATCATGCAAAGCAAGAAAAAGACAAGAACAGGGGGCTGACACGGGTGCCCGTGTCTGCTGACACGGGTGCCCGTGTCTGCTGACACGGCCCGTGTCACCATGTGCAGAAAAGAACCATTGGGACCCAGAAAACAGGGGGCTGACAGGGTGCTCGTGTCAGCAAGGGATGAAGTTTGGACTTACAGTGAGGCCAACACGGGCAGCCGTATCACCTGACACGACCCGTGTTTGCCATTTCGCCCCATTTGTTGATTTTTCATGTTTTAACCCCTTTGTACGTCCGGAGGGAAGTTTGGGCATTTCGTAATGTTTTTAGTTGATTGGAAGCTATTTAGTCTGAATTTTGGCATAGAGAAAAGCACTTTTTGATCGTAGAAGAAAAAGACAGAAAGAAGAAGTGAGCTTGCAAAGTGTTTAGAGGATAAGAGATCTTCAAGATCGTAAGAGATTGAAGATCAACCTTCATCAACAACAAATTTGTAATGTCTCTAATTTATAATTTACTGTCTTTGAATATTATGAGAAGCTAAACCCCTTAATTCTAGGGGGTGTCCCTGAATTGCTACTGTATGAATACTTTATCTATGTTCTTATAATCATCGATGTTTTCTTAATTCAAATTACTATACAACGCTCTTAATGCTTTATTTTATCGGACAAAAGAAATTCTGATCTCTGGTTAAGGTTTAGGTCGGACAAACCGCCTTATTGCTAGTTGTATAACAAAACCCAGGTCTAATCACTTAGGAATGAGGATCAAACCGTGGTCACCGTTAATTCTTGATCAATTACATATTTCATAACAGCAATTTGAATAACTAAGGAATTAGGATTGAAATTGACTGTTAATGGTTTTCGGCTAAGGAATTAGAGAAAATAATTCTTGAGAAACGATTTTGAATTATTACAACATGAATGTTATATAATATGGAAGAAGTTTATTACAAAGCAATTCAGACATCTGTCCCTAGCATGCTTTCTCATACCGGTTAAACAGTTTTTATACGCTTAATATTTTTATTTCTCATTCTTGTTATTTTTGAAAACAATCATCAAACCCCATATGATCTTTTGTTCAATTGAATTATTATAAATATTGGTACTTACTACGCAGTCCTCGAGATCGATACTCGAGATAACTCCCATTTTATTACTACATTGGTGCAAATCATACACTTGCTATTTTACCGATCAGTGGTGAGTATTCCCGCCTGCCAAGTATTTGGCGCCGTTGTCGGGGACTGCCAAAGTATAAATTGAAAAATAATTCAATTGGAATTTTTTTGCCCTGCAGCCAATTTTTTTTGTGTTATTGTTTATTCTAATAATTGTCTAATCTGTGTATGCGAGGTAAGGCCTCAGCTGAATTTATTTTTGACGCAGAACCAGAAAGATTATTGTGTGCAAGATGATGAAAAGCTAGGCTGGAACTTTCAGAAGCAACCCCTATTGTTTGTGAGTCTGAAAAAGAAGAAGTTGTTTCAGTTCATTCGGAAGACTCCGAAGCCGTTTCTGAACCAATGGCTGAAGCTCCACCACCTCCTGCGGAAAGACTTCTGGGTGACTATGGAGGTGCAAATGCTCCTATTGGAAGGTTAACAATTGTGAACCAACCGGTGAATGTTGATCATTTTCAGCTACACCCTTCAACATTCATCAACTCGAAAGGAGACCGTTCTCCGGAAAAATCAATGAAGATGCCAACAAGCATTTACAAAGATTTTTGACCATGACGACATCGTTAACAATTGAGGGACACTCCGAGGAAGCTAAAAAGTTGGTGATGTTTTCGTTTACACTGTCGGAAGATGCCGAAGAGTGGTTTTACTCTTTACCCGCGGGAAGCATAGCAGCTTGGCAACAAATGGAGACAACATTTTTGAATGAGTACTTCCCTGCTTTTGTGTATATCCGCAAGAGATATGATATTGTTAATTTCAAACAGAAGGAAGGAGAGTCACTCGGAGACGCTTACAAGAGGTTCAAGCGATTGTTGGTTGCATGTCCTACTCATAACATGGATGCAACTAAACAGATGCAAAATTTTGTGAATGGACTTAGAATGAAGACCAAGCAACTCATAGACGCAGCTGCCGGTGGCTCAACAAATTTTACAACAGCCACTAGAATAAAGAAAATCATTAAAGCCATTACAGCAAATGAGCATCTGGAACTCTATGACCACAGTGTAAGTCAACCTGAAGGTATCAATGATCTCAAGCTAGCAAATCATGTTGTGAAGATGGAAGATCAAATAACAGCTGAAGTAGAGAAAAGCTCAAGAAAATGACTCTTGACACTCAAACGGTGGCACAAGTGCAATCGGTCCAACCTATTCAAGCTGCTAGTTGTGAAATTTGTGGAGGACCTCACTTCGCCTTGCATTGTGTGGCAACTGCACAACAGGTAGAAGAGATTAATTTTCTGAAGCAGAACAATCCTTACTCCAATACATATAATCCTGGATGGAAAAATCATCCAAATTTTTCCTGGAAGGACCAGCAATGAAATGCTCAGAAGCAAGCTCCCACCCAGTTTCAAAGCCAACCACAACAACAGTATCGACCACAACAACAACAACCTTACCAGCAGTAGCAGTTTCACCAATCCCAACAACAATTTCAACAACAGGTACCAAGAAAAGTAGATTGGGAAATTACCATTGAAAGAATGGCAGCTCAAAGTTCACAATTTAAAGAGGAGACTAGAAGTAATCTGAGAAACACTGGTGCTTCGATAAAAAATCTGGAAGTGCAAATGAGTCAGATTTCTCAACAACTCGCGGGTTCGCAAACACCAGGTGCATTACCGAGTGCTACAGTTACAAATCCATGAGAGCATAATAATGTGAGTGCGGTAACCACAAGGAGTGGTAAGGAAAAGAAGTCCCTGAAAAAGATGATGACCATGAAGACCAATTGCTTGAAGTTGATTTGGAGATAAAAGAAAATAAGGTTGTTAGTGAAGAGGTGACGGTACCTAAACTAGTGGTTAAAGAAAAAGTTAGTGAATCAAAGTCGGTTGTCAAACTCCCTTTCCCCACAAGAAATAAGAAGAAAGAGCAACATGAGAAGAACTTCGAGAAATTCTTGGAGATGATCAAAAAGCTTGAGATTAACATTCCGTTCTTGGAGGCACTTGAGAAAATGCCCTCTTATGTTAAATTCATGAAGGATATTATTTCGAAAAGGAGGAGCACTAACACTGACTCTATTGTACTAACCGAAACTTGTAGTGCTATTTTGCAGGGTATGAAGATTCCGATAAAGAAAAAAGATCGAGGCTCGGTAACTATCCCTTGCACTATCGGGGATAGATCTTTCAAAAAGGCCCTTATAGACTTGGGGGCAAGTGTGAGTCTCATGTCGTTATCCATCTACAAGAGGTTGGGGATTGGAAAAGTGCAGGATACTAGAATGACACTTCAATTTGTTGACCACTCTGTGAAGAGACCTTATGGAGTGGTGGAAGATGTTCTTATGAAGATTGATAAGTTTGTGTTTCTGGTAGACTTTGTGATCTTAGAAATGCCGGAAGATGAAGAGATACCGCTCATTCTTGGTAGACCATTTTTGGAGACCGGGAGATGCTTGATAGATATAGAAGAGGGCACCATGACTCTAAAAGTTTATGACGAAGAGTTAAAAATTGATGTGCGTAACACCATGAAATACAAAGATGATATAGCCACAAGTCAACACATAGAGGTAATTGATCAAATGGTTCTGAAAGAAAATCCTCTAGGTGGACAAAAATTTCCCTTGGAGAGAGTTCTAAGTCTATCAATCTCTGAAGACACTCAAGAAGTTGATGAAAAAGAGATGGAAGTGTTAACTATGATGGCAACATAACCGCCCTTTAAGGGATCCCGATTTCTCCGATGGGAAAACTTAAGGGAACCCCAAGTTGAGCAAAAGAAAGATGAGACCAAGAAAGTGGCTGAGCTGAAACAATTGCCTGAAAATCTCAAGTATGCTTTTCTAGATCCCGAAAGGAAATGCCCGGCTATTACAAGCTCTAATCTAGAGGTTTCTCAAGAAGACAAGCTTGTCAAGGTTTTGAAGAAGCACAAAAGTGCAATGGGATGGGCGATAGAAGACTTGAAGGGAATTATCCCTGTGGTGTGTATGCATAAAATTATCATGGAGGATGGTCACAAACCAGTGGTGCAACCACAAAGAAGACTAAATCCCATAATGAAGGAAGTGGTTAGGAAAGAGGTTGTTAAACTATTAGATGCTAGGTTAATTTATCCCATATCCGATAGCTCTTGGGTGAGTCATGTTCATGTGGTCCCGAACAAAGGAGGGACTACAGTTATAAGGAATGAGAAAAATGAGTTACTCCCTACAAGGACGGTCACGGGGTGGCGTGTGTGCATCGACTACAGAAGGCTGAATTTGGCGACCAGAAAGGATCATTTTCCGTTACCATTCATTGATCAGATGTTGGAAAGGTTGGCAAGTCATGAGTATTATTGTTTCCTTGATGGATACTCTGGATACAATCAGATAGCGGTTGCACCGGAAGATCAATAGAAGACAACTTTTACTTGCCCCTATGGTATTTTTGCTTACAGAAGAATGCCATCCGGGTTATGTAATGCACCAGCCACATTTTAAAGATGCATGACCTCCATTTTTGTGGACATGCTCGAAAAGCATATGGAGGTCTTCATGGATGACTTCTCGGTATTTGGTTTTTCTTTTGATAATTGTTTAACTAACCTTTCCCTTGTGTTAGAAAGATGCCAACAGACCAATCTGATTCTCAACTGGGAGAAGTGTCACTTCATGGTGCGAGAAGGAATATTTTTGGGTCACAAAATCTCTCACAAAGGGATAGAAGTGGACCAAGCCAAGATTGAGGTAATAGAAAAGCTTACCCTCTTATGAACGAAAAAGGTATAAGAAGTTCTTAGGGCATGGGGGTTTCTACCGCAGGTTCATAAGAGATTTTTCTAAGATAGCTAAACCCTTAAATACCCTGTTGGTTAAGGACAAGGCTTTCATTTTTGATAAAGAGTGTGTCGTTGCTTTTGTAACTATAAAAAATAAATTGGTGACGGCACCTATTGTCATTGCTCCTGATTGGTCTCTACCTTTTGAGATCATGTGTGATGCGAGTGACATTGCAGTAGGAGCAGTTCTTGGGCAACGTAGAGATAAACTGTTGCATGTCATATATTATGTTAGTCATGTGTTGAACCCTGCACAAATGAATTATGCGACTACTGAAAAGGAGTTGCTAGCTGTGGTCTATGCCTTTGATAAATTCAGGCAATATCTGTTGAGTTCCAGAGTCATCGTTTATACTGACCATGCTGCTATGAAGTATTTATTTGCTAAGCAGGACTCTAAGCCAAGACTGTTGCGATGGATCCTGCTCCTCCAAGAGTTTGATGTGGAAATTTGTGACAAAAGAGGGTGTGAGAATACTGTGGCAGATCACCTCTCCCGGATGTCCCCCATAGAGGAGAATGAGGAAAAGAGTCCAATAAAGGATGAGTTTGCTGACAAACACATCCTTGTTGTTATTGGAATGCCTTGGTTCGCAGACTACACGAACTATCTAGTAGGCGGGGTGATCCCTAATGAATTTAACTCTAACCGAAAGAAAAAGTTTGTTCATGATTGCAGGTTCTATTTATGGGATGACCCATTCTTGTACAAGAAAGGAGTAGATGGGTTGGTTAGAAGATGAGTTCCCGAAGAAGAACCGAGGGATGTTCTGAAAGCGTGTCATGATTCTGACTATGGTGGACACTTTAGTGGTGATAGAACCGCTGCCAAAGTCCTCCAGTCAGGCTTATACTGGCCGACACTTTTCAAAGATGCTCATCATGTAATCAAAGAGTGCAATAAGTGTCAAAGGATGGGAAACATCTCGAAAAGAAATCAGATGCCGCAAAACCCCATGCTGGAAGTTGAACTCTTCGATGTTTGGGGTATTGACTTTATGGGACTGTTTCCTCCTTCATTTGGAAAGAATTACATTTTGGTGGCGGTGGATTATGTATCCAAGTGGGTAGAAGCAGTTGCTCTACCAACAAATGATGCAAAAGTGGTGGTCAAGTTTCTGAAAGAAAACATATTTGTCAGGTTTGGAGTGTCAAGAGCTCTAATAAGTGATGAAGGAACTCACTTCTTAAATCACCTAATGGATAAGTTACTCTTGAAGTATAATGTAAAACATCGGATAGCCACTCCGTACCATCCGCAAACAAGTGGTCAAGTTGAAGTGTCAAATAGGCAGCTGAAACAAATCCTGGAAAAGATGGTTAATGCTTCTCGCAAGGATTGGGCGAGTAAGCTTGATGATGTGCTTTGGGCATACCAAACTTCTTTCAAAACACCGATTGGTATGTCCCCGTATCAATTGGTATATGGTAAGGCATGTCACCTACCCTTGGAACTTGAACACAAAGCTTTGTAGGCTTCAAAATTCCTTAACTTGGATCTTGTGAAAGCGGGATCCCGAAACCTTCAACTCCATGAGTTAGAAGAATTTAGGAACCGTGCATATGAAAATGCAAAAATCTACAAAGATCAAACTAAGAAATGGCATGATAGAAGAATCCAAAGGAAGGAATTCTGGGAAGGACAAATGGTACTATTGTTTAATTCAAGGATGAAGTTGTTCTCTAGAAAACTGAGATCGAAATGGTCGGGTCCTTTTACGGTACACAAGGTATTTCCCCATGGAGCAGTCGAAATAAAAAATCCATCCAATGGGGACATTTTTAAAGTGAATGGCCAGAGATTGAAGCCTTACAATGTGGGGCAAGAAGTGGGCCAAATTGATGTTGTTCATCTTGTCTGATAAAATGCGCAACCGTCAAGCCAAGCGACGTTAAACGAAGCGCTACGTGGGAGGCAACCCACGCTTTTGTATCTAATTATTCTCTTTGTTTGGTTGTATGTTATTTACTTGCAGGTGTGAACAATGTTTGCTAGAGGAGTTAAAGATAACGGTCGCAAAAAGTCTCTGAAAATTCGGAAGCAGAAGCCGGGCACATCTCAAGAAAGGAAACCAAGGAAAATGAGAAATCAGGGGCCTGACACGGGCGCCCGTGTTTGATGACACGGCCCGTGTCAGGAGGTGCCAAGGAGGAGTCAAAGAATTGGGTTTCCAGGGGCCTGACACGGGTGCCCGTGTCAGCCCCTGTATGGAATAAGCTGAAAAAAATCGCTTTTTGGACGGACACGACACGTGTCCTTGAGGAGTGTTGCGCTGACACGGTCGCCCATGTCAGCTAGCGCAGTGGTATTTTTTTTTGAAAATCTGACCGTTGGAGCATGGTCCCACCTCTGAATTTCACCAAATAAATTCACTTTATCACCCATTCTCTCCTCTTTTACCTCATCTCCTTCATATTCTCTCACCTCCATCTCTCTTTCTCTCAAAAATCCCTAAAAACCTCCATCTTTCTCACTTAAAGCTCTCTACTTTCACCTCATATCTCCCTCATTTCTCCATCCGTCTTCACAAAAGTTCTACCATTCTCCATCTTCGACCTTCCTACGGTAATATTTTCGGCTAATCTCTCTTTTCAATTTCTTGTTTCTTTTTGTTGTGTGTAGGTACAAATATGTCTCGCCTAGTAGAAAAAAGCAAAAATGTGGCGGAATCATCCCGCCCACGACAAAGGGCGAGAAGAATCCCTAATAAGCACGACATTGTGTTCGAGAACCTGGAGCACCAGAAGAGGTATGCGGTTCATCTGAAAAGAAAATTAACCCCCACGAGGTACATGTGTAATGACACTCTGCAGGAATTGGGATTGCAAGCTGAGGTTCACCGTACGTTCCACACCTTAGGGATGCTAGAATTCATGCAGTTGGAAGCGCCAACTTTCGCGCGCATTACGCTTGAATTCTTGAGTACCATTGAATTTAAGTTGAAAAATAGGTGGAATGGAACGGAAAAATAATACTATGGTACGTTGCAGTTTCGATTATTTAATACTGATATGGAATTGACTGTGGATGAGTTTTGGAGGATCTTAAAACTCCCAATCATAGGCCCTGGAGCGGTGCCCGATACGTTTGTCCCAATGGAATTTTTGACCACCATAACTGGTAACACTAAATATGTTTCCAAAGGGGCAAAAGCATCGGGTATCCATAACCCGTGTTTCAGGTACGCACCGAAGGCGTTGGCATATACCATGTTTGGTCGCGGAGACAGCACCGGTGTCGCCACCCAAAGGGAGCTGTTCTTTCTGTACAGTATGGTATCACAAACTCCAATCAACGTAGCAGCTTTTGCAGTTGACTACTTAGGTAGAGTTGGTCGCGCTACTTCAGGCGACATTTCTGTTGGCGGCATGATTACACAGATTGTCGATCATTTTGGATTTGGTGCTACACTGGCTGACTCTCAACAAGTGACGGGTAAAAACAAATTGGACATGACCGCCTTGATCCAACAAGGCATGATTGCGGTAAAACAAGATTATTACTCTCTTATTTGCCAAAAAGTACATGTCCTTGCTTTACATGCTTACAATTTCATCAGTATTATTAACAGAGCCAACTGGCTCTATGACTGTCCCGACATGGATGAGGGGGACAAAGATTTTTTTGACTCTTCGCCTGCAGATGAACCTATGGAAGGTGCACCGAGCACCGAGGAGCCTTTTTACCAGCAATCGCAGGAACCGACTCAAGCTTTAGGGTCCTACTCCATGCCGTAAGACCAATGGGGTTGGATTCAGGATGAGATCGGTCACCTTCGCACGGAGCAATCCAGGCAAGGTGAGGAGCTTATCAGGTTCGGAGCTGAACAACGCCGTCAAGGGACGGTTTTGGATGAGATGAACGCGATGATGCAATGCATGATGTTGCTTTATCCGTACCCGCCCCCACCTCCACAGTAAACACTGTAAGTACCCCTCTTATCTTGACATTAAACATTGCGGACATAGTTTGGTTCAAGTGTGAGGGGGTTTTTAATTGCTTTATATTTTATTTTTAGTTGTGTCTGATGGGTTACTTTGTTTGTCGTTGTATGGTTGTTTTATTTTTTAAGTTACAGATGAAAGTGGATTATGCTAGAGAAATGATAGACTAGTGGACAGTGAGGGAAAGACGCAACCCCGGATTTTCTCCCGAGGCAACCTGGAAGGTGATACAGCTGAGAAACAAAATGTTGGACGCAACTTAGAAACTCTAGACCGAAAGAGGAGAAGGTAAGCCCAAGTTGAAAAAGAAGCCGTCTGTCATAAAGAGTGGTTTGGAGCCTGCAAGCTTATCCAAACATGGTGAGATTTCAACTTAACCAAACACAAAAGAGCGCATTCATGTATGACTTTATCTCTCTAATTTTGCATAAGTTCTATTGATACAACACAATACAAAGATGCACACTGAGGCACGTCGTTTGTTTTCACCCTTTTAGCCTTTCTAGCCATCCATAATATTGTATTCATCAGTTGTAAACCCCATTATTTGTGTAAACTGTCATACTAACCTTAAGCCAAACACTTCCTACCCTCGCTCGGCATGAATGTTGTAGTGTAAAATTTGTGCAAAAAGATAAGTTTGGGGTGGTAATCCTTAGAAGAAATGTTGGGAAAAGGGTAAGGGCAAGAAAAAGAAAACTTGTGTAGAAACATCCGCTTCTACCGAAAAAAAAAGAGAAAAAGAGATGAAAAAATAGAGAAATGTAGAATAAACACTTGCCTTGGCAATAGACTCATGCATTAATGTGATACTCTAAAGAAAAATTTGAGTGAAAATGAGTCAAGATTGGACGACACCCCATAAAATAATTCTTGCACAAAGAAAAACAACAACATGAATGTCGAGTTATAAAACCTTTTGTCATCCATTTTTTTGTCTACTCTCCCACCATACCTAAGCCCTGTTACAACCCAGAAGACCTCTTAAAGTGTGTGAATTGTGTTTGTGTAGTTGACGTAGAATCTATTCAAAAAGTAAGAGTTGATATTGCATACTTTGATATCTTGAGTGCTAAACACCTTAACCCCGAGATATTTGGTGAGTAGTGTGAAGAAGTTTGCAGGTAAAAGAACATTCTGAAATGATAAGGCAGTGGAGAAGTTCGAATGGGTAAACCAGAAGTTTAATCGGGAAGGAGAATGATAAGTTGCGAATAACATCAAATGTGTTGTGGAAAGAATAGAATCCATGGTTGACCTCCGCGTTTTCTCTTACATCACTTGAGGACAAGCAATGAGATAAGTTTGGGGTTGTGATCGGTCACCATTTACACTTAGTTTTCATCATCTATCCAGCATTGAATCTTCAAGAATCAGTAACATTTTGCTCTTTATTTTAGTGATCTCTTAAGTTCATTGCATTTTATAAATTTCCGCTTGTTTTATGTTGCATTAGTAGTTCTTCTCTTTTTGTCGCATTTTATGCGTTTCTATGTAGTACTGTTTGGTTTCCAGGTTACCTAACAAGTCCGAAAGGTGCGTACCGGAAGAATGGAGGTCAAAGACATCATGCAAAGCAAGAAAAAGACAAAATTAGGGGGCTGACACGGGTGCCCATGTCAGCTGACACGACCCGTGTTAGCATGTGCAGAAAAGAACCATTGAAACTCAGAAAACAGGGGGCTGACACGGGTGCCCGTGTCAGCAAGGGATGAAGTTTCGACTTACAATGAGGCCAACACGGGCAGCCGTGTCACCTGACATGGCCCTTGTTGGCCCTTTCGCCCCCATTTGCTGATTTTTCATGTTTTAACCCCTTTGTATGTCCGGAGGGCAGTTTGGGCATTTTGCAATGTTTTTAGTTGTTTGGAAGCTACTTAGTCTGAATTTTGGCATAGAGAAAAGCACTTTTTGATCGTAGAAGAAAAAGACAGAAAGAAGAAGCGAGCTTGCAAAGTGTTTAGAGGATAAGAGATCTTCAAGATCGGAAGAGATTGAAGATCAACCTTCATTAACAACAAATTTGTAATGTCTCTAATTTATAATTTACTGTCTTTGATTATTATGAGAAGCTAAACCCCCAAATTCTAGGGGGTGTCCCTGAATTTCTACTGTATGAATACTTTATCTATGTTCTTATAATCATCGATGTTTTCTTAATTCAAATTATTATACAACGCTCTTAATGCTTTATTTTATTGGACAAATGAAATTCTAATCTCTGGTTAAGGTTTAGGTCAGACAAACCGCCTTATCGCTTGTTGTATAATAAAACCCAGGTTTAATCACTTAGGAATGAGGATCAAACCGTGGTCATCGTTAATTCTTGATCAATTACATATTTCATAACAGCAATTTGAATAACTAAGAAATTAGGATTGAAATTGACTGTTAATGGTTTTCGGCTAAGGAATTAGAGAAAACAATTCTTGAGAAACGGTTTTGAATTATTACAACATAGATATTATATAATATGGAAGAAGTTTATTACAAAGCAATTCATACATCTGGCCCTAACATGCTTTCTCATACCGGTTAAACAGTTTTATACGCTTAATATTTTTATTTCTCGTTCTTATTATTTTTGAAAACAATCATCAAACCCCATATGATCTTTTGTTCAATTGAATTATTATAAATATTGGTACTTACTACGCAGTCCTCGAGATCGATACTTGGGATAACTCCCATTTTATTACTACATTGGTGCAAATAGTACAGTTGCTACTTTACCGATCACACTCCAAACACAAAATTTTAAGTAGACATCTTGAATTTGATTGTGCAACTTGGAAATATTTCATCTCATAAAAATTGAGCAAGTTATGGCCTTAGGAAGTTGACTTTCAAATTAGGGTTTAGACAAAATGACCTATAATGTTTCAACATAGAAAATGATTTTCTAAGAAAAAATTGCTCTAGGTCTAAACATGAAAGTTGTTTGGAATGTCATTTAGAGTAACTTTGCTCTTGGAATAATTTTCATATGGTGAATATTGTAGGAGATATGGTCTAGGAAGACCCAGTTTTGATCAGATGAATTCATCTGGCCAATCACCAACTTTCTAACTTTCAATTCTATTGACCTTCTTGGCTCATGGTAGATAATATATGCATAAGATGATGAATTTTGAAGTGTCCCTTGAGAAATTTGATCAATTGGTAAGATAGCTTATTGGAGAAGTTACTCAAGATACCCAGTCAAACTAGGGTTTCCAAGGCAACTCACCCTCAAACTTTTGAAGAAAACTTGATCAATATAACATGTAGGAATCAATGGAACTTACGTAGGATGCTCATAACCACTCTTGGATCAGATCATGGTTGTTCTCTTTGTCATGAGGGGTCTCAAACCCTAGATATGAACTTGATAGATCAATGGTGATCATGCCCTACCTACAAAAGAGTTAGGCAAATACAAAGACATATTTTTGGTATTTTGGTTAGTAAAATGATAATATACAAGTATGATACAATCACATAATGCTTGGTGATCTCTCTCAAAACAAACCCAATGAAAGAGGGGTAAGGAGGATGCCAAGGTATGATCCCAATGCTAATGCTTATGATGAAATTGCATGAGGGATCCTAAAGTGACAATGATTAAGATATAATTTTCCCTGTTGTTTTCCCTTTTAATGAAAAGAACCCATGACAAGCCCAAGGAGTGTGGGAACCATTTGTAGGTCCTCAATGAATTTCCCTTTTTTAATCATTAATGAAAAATTCAAGCTTCACATTCAATTTTGTGATCCTTGTCTTTTATTTATTATTTCACATTTCAAAAATGGCAATTTTCTTTTTCTTTAAAATTCTTTTTTTCAAATGATTTTATTTCTCTCATATCAATAAAATAATAAACCCCAAATCATGTAGATCCACCTCGACAACTACCAATGATAATTCGGCTATAGTCTCGTATGACTTGGACAACCCGATTAATCAATTCGACGAGGATTGTGATGAAGAAGATGAGCTCCCTGAAGAATTGGGAAGGTTTCTCAAGGAAGAAGAAAAAGTCATCCAGACACACGAAGAATCAGTTAAAGTGGTTAACCTTGGAACAAACGAAGAGGAAAAAGAGGTCTGAATAGGCTCAGATCTACGAGATGAGGTGAAAACAAAGTTGATCAAGCTCTTGAAGGAGTACATGGATGTGTTCACATGGTCATACCAAGACATCCTCGGCCCCGAGGAAGGAACCGAGCTTGGATCCTGATGGACCTTGGTTTCTTATGGATCTTCTAATGCCCATGGCAATGACATTGGGGAAGTTATCACCTCTCTAACTGCTTTCCCCATCCCCTTCACCACAAGGTTGTGTTTTAAGTGTGGAAACAATATGGAGGAGTATGAGGCTTGTATCTTCGGTATTGAAGCTGCGATTGATCTTAGGATCAAAATCCTTGAAGTTTATAGGGATTCAGCCTTGGTTGTTAGCCAGGTCAAGGGAGATTGGGACACTAGAGATTACAAGTTCATCCATTTCAAGAAGCACGCCCTGAAACTAATCCCTTACTTTGATGATGTAGCGGTGTATTCGTCGCTATATGATTTATTGATTAAACCATAAGCAAAGCATACAAAGAAATCGAGTCGCCACCGCACTTTTATTTATCCTAAGGATTGGCTAAAAAGCGAACAAAAGCCTAAGAAGTTTTACACGTAGAAAACTAATAAAAAGATCAGAGAGTCTGGGTAAGGGGTAAATTACGCAATGGGAAGGTGTTAGGCACCCATCACGTCCTAGGTACTCCTAGGGAGCCCTTTTCACACTTGTTGTATAAAAATGTTTATTTGTTTATGACATATTGTGCAAACATGAATGGGAAGAGGAGAATGTACAATTTTATTATTTTTGTGTTTGAACGGATGAACCCGTTGCCTACGTACCTTCCATCAAAGGTAAGGATCAAAACGTCATAGTTCGACTAAAAGATTTCCAAAATATGAATGAGTTCATTTTAAAACAAGAGCACTAAGGCTTTTCATTACCAATGGGAGAAAACTCAACCTGAATCAACAATCCACCATGCGAGGACGGCTTCGACGTACTAGAGGGGTTAACCCTGTTTTCAGCACGGAAGTCTTACAATCGACTCACTAAGGATAAGGTAAGATTTACATCAACCACTATGGTAATTGAAACCTATGGCTAATGTATGAAAACATATTAACAATGGACAAGGCCACAAAACAATTGAATGGGTGAAGTTAATTGATTATGAGTATTCACAAAATATGGCCACGGTATGATTAAGATTGATTCAAAGAAGTGTTATGAAATGGAGTTTGAAAAGTCAAGGACTTAGGGTCCAGGTTTCTAATTTGAAAAGACATGAAGATGTTTGCACAACACATCAAAGTTTTGGAAGCAAAGTGTGAAAAGGTTTAGGACAAAGAGGGTATGGATAACGGAGTGTAAAACTTCTCAGAAAGGTTCACCTCTTGAGATCATATAGAAGATGATTCAAGTGTGTCCTTAGGAATAGGCAAATGAGCAATAACAAATAATCAAACAAATGATACCGGAGGCCAATAGCTGGGCTTATACCAATCTCATAACAAAAGCGGATACCGGATACCAATAGATGGATTTACACCAGTCTCCTAAACAAACAGGGATGTCAGATGCCAATAAATGGACTTATTCCAACCTCCTAAAACAAAACAAAACCTGGATATCAGATGCCAATATATGGGCTTACTCTAATCTCCTCAAAGTAAAACAAAATGTGGATGTCAGATGCCAATTTGTCTGGACTTACTCTAATCTCCAACTGATGATCATAGGAATACAAAAGCCAACAACATGGTCTTACAATTGCACCCTCACATACAACAAACAAACAATGCACTAAGCAATGGGCATAAGTGGCCAAATGAAATGGTCTTACACTTTATCCCTTCCAAATCATAGGAACAATGGCCAATCAACATGGACTTACAGTTGTCCTCAATGGGTAAACCAAAGATGGTCACAAAGATATGAAATGATGATCATGCAATAATGAACAATCAATGATGATAAGTGCATAATGGCAAACAAGCCAACATGTACAAATGCAACAAGCAATCAATCAAACAAAGTCATTTAGCACTCACTATAACCAAGCAATTAGGCTCAATCAAAGGGTTAGACTTTAAAGTTAACTGGAATGGGGTAAGTGGTGCTCTTAACCTTGACATTGAGAGCCAAGGTGAAGTGGATGAACGGATATGAGGGGTGTGCCTCATCACTCTTATCCCTAGTCAGGGAGAGCATAGAATATCAGAAGGTGTGGGAGTTCAGAAAGTTGGAACTCTCTCCACAAATTAATGACTCGATGGATCTTGGGCTTTTACTCACTATGCATCAACACATGTGGTGTGAGCAAGGTGAGTGACACACAGAATAGTAGGAGATAGGCTACATATCTCTTCTATCTACCAATTGCCTCATATGAGGTCTTTTCCTGCTAGGGGGACAAAGTAAACAATCACAAACATTGCCTCTTAAGGAGGACTTCAGACAGGTGCCTGGCCAAGTAACAGGCCAGGTCTTCCAGACTACATGGAGACAAGAGATTCTACCTCAATGCTAATGCTATCAAGCAAAGCAAGCAAGTTCAAGATGAACTATAGCAACTTAATGTACCTGAAATCAATCAAATATAATCAGTACACCAATCACAAAGTCAAAACAGACAAGGTAAGAACCAATAGTCAACACAATCAATCACATGTGCAAAGCATAAACTCAAATGAAATGAGCTAGCATCCTACAAAACAAACCAAGTTAGTTCATAACAATCAAATAAACCAAACTCAATCAACTTGAATTAATCTCCTTAAAGCAATTGCTTCTTAAACCTGAAAATCAAACTCAAATGTGAGAGGTAAACCCTTAGGCCAAAGCCTAGGGTCCAAGATAGGGAAAAAATTTAAAACAGAACATGAAACTTAATCAAAATCAAGATTAATCAAATTAGAACAAATTTCAATTGGTCTCACATCAAAACTATTCATCAATTGCATTTCATAAGCAAATCATGTCAAACTAGGCAAGTTGAGAACTCAATGATGTAAACAGAATGATCACAAGCATATCAATACCAAAATGGCTCAATAAATTCCAGGAAACGTCATGCTTAAGCAGAACACATTGAATGAGCAACACACCAAATTTCATGGCTTTTGGATAAGTGGAAGCAAGTCAATTAAAATCAACAAATCAAAGCATGTTCAAGCAAGCTCATACAAGTCACTAAATGGTACATCAAGTTCATGCAATCATAAAACAGGAACCAAACATGATAAATGAATGAAATCAAAGCCATGGCAAACTTCAAGATGTCTATAATATACATGCCAAATTTCAAGTCCATCCAATAAACACCAAGGATTTCCCAAAACATATGGTATCATGACTCACAAAATGTCAACAATTGGTCAAACAGGGGAAAAATTCTCAAACAAATAGAAAATGCATTCAAAAATCCCAGGAAAAATCACAAGCAAACTAGACATCCATAAGTATCAACATGCAAAAATCCAGAGCAATTGGCATAGCATAAGCATGGAAAATAAAATCAAGATCATGGACAAGAAATGGTGTGACATACATTGTCACACCTCCAAAGATCACATCATATCTCATAATCCAGAGATGCAAAAATAGCAAACCATATACCAAAATGAACAGGAGTGAGTCTAGATCATACATATAAAATTTCAAGCATTTTGGAGCAAGCATCAAGATTTCACAATCAAAATGGTAAAACATAGGCAAAAAGCATACATGATCAAAACCATTAGACCAAAGTAAAAACAAGCCGTGCACAACTTTTGTTATCATGCCTATAAAAAACTAGAGGAAATGGAGATCAATGCAAAAATTCCCACTCAATTTGGATCATCCATGAAGTTTTTATGATTTTTTGAAGTTTGATTATGAAATGAAATAAACATTTAAGTTGGAAAATGATTTAAATGAAGCGCATGGCAATTTGGTAATTAGGCCGAACATTTGAATTCAGCGCGCCACATGAAACGCTGCGTTTCATTAAAAGAAACGCAACTCCAATCAGGTCGTGACATCTGGACCAATTCATGCGCATAAACACGAAATAACATGCAGGCCACGCGGGGAATGGATCAAACAGCGCTGGAAACACGAAACCCTAATGTTCTTCACGAAACTCACCGTGTTCATCATCTCAAGATCCAATGTTCACAGAAATTTACAATCCACATATCAATCGAAACGTCATGCATCACACATCATTAATCCAGCAATAGCTTCACCTAATTCTAAACATGTTAACCGGATCGAGCAATGGAAAGTTCTCATGTCAAAGTTCAAAACAGCATAGCTAACTCAAAACTTAACGAAATTACACGATTCAAAGTTTAACATGACCTACATGCCAAGATCTACACGACGCATACATTGATTTCACGAATTAGGATCATCGAATTCTCACCTTGTTGATGATGCAGAGCTGGAATTGAGCTTTTTAATGCCTGAAAGTGTGAAACAGTAGTTCTACAATGATGAAGAAGATGTATGGATGCAAAGAAGTAGCTCAGCAATGCACAATTCTCCTTGAAATTCCAACTGCCATGTGAGTGAGCTTACTTCAACAGTCACGATCTTCAAGTATTCTCCACGATCTTGCTTCAACAGATCTTCCCAAAGCCTACAAGAGATGATTGGAACAAAGAGCAGGCAAAAGAAATCAAGAAAATCGATGGAAAAAGGTTGAAGAAAATTGAGAAAATTTGAGAGAATTGAGATGATTTTTGATTTGGATCTGAGATTCTGATTGTGGATCTCGAAATTCTGTTATGATTAATGCTTTATAGTCCCTGTTAATCCACTTCCTTAATCAAGATTAGCAACAATGGATTGGATTAGTGAAAATGCACATGTTATGTAAAAATGCCAAAATGCCCTTATGCAAGTGTGATCAATGGAACAGTGCAAAACCAGCTGAAGCAAGTCCAAATTTCTGTTTTAGAAGCAATGTGAATTGGTTTGGCATGAAAATTGTGTGTATTTTTCAAAATGGCCTTTTTCCCACCAAAATTTAAAATGGTTCACTTGAAAAATGACCTTTTTATGTGATGATTTTTGATGAAATGTAATGATGGATCATGATAGAGCATGTCAAATGGGATTTGCTCAAAGAAACCTCACTCAATTTGGCCAAATGGTTCAAGAGTTATGCCTCCTTGAAGTTCAACTTTTCTTGAAAATGATTTGATCATAACTTGCCAACCACACATGAGAAACGAGTGTTCTTGGACTTTTTGGAAAGGAAGGAGCAAGGTATTCAACTTTCATGTTGGACAAATTTTGATTTGAAGCTTGCTTGATGATGTAATTTTGAGGAGAAGACCTTTCCATTTTTGGCAGTTGAAAATTACAGGTCATTACTATTTTTGGAAACTTTTTGTCTGACCTCCAATTTCTCAATGATGATGTTTGACATGTTATATTAGGCTTGTATGGGCATGAATAAGACCTCTCAAACCAATTCCCACCATCAAATCCCTGATTAAATGCACAGTTGACCACAATTGAATTTGTTAGGGTTTTGGTTGACTGAGCCATGCTTTAATGAATTCCAAGCCTCTGCCACTTGAGACTTTGATTCCAAATGATGTCACAACTCATATGAACTCTTGATTAATGATTATGGTGCCTAAATTCTTCAAGAATGGCCACCATCTAACTCAATGGCTGATTTTGACTAATTTGACCTAATTGCTTCATCTGCAAGTAACATGGTTAGATGGCAATATTTTTGTACTTTTGGTTAGTAAACAAATGAAAAGCAATGATATACATATGCAAAACTTGCTTGGTGATCAAGAACCACACTCAAAAGATGACCCACCCACAAGAAAGGAGGCAAAGGTGTACAATGATCCTTGAGGCAATGAATGATATGATATGATGCCATGAGGGATCTTAGGGCAAAAATTGGGGTCTTACAGATGCCCCTATTTAAGGTCATTCTATCCGGAAAGTGAAGTTTAGAAATCTTCATCTTGACGCGGTAGAATGGGCTTAAATAACAGTAATGAGACAAATTTTGGTCCTTAAGAGACCTCATGATGCAAATGTATGCATGCAAAAGACACAAACTCTATGGGGATATGGTTCACACAGAAGAAAAGACGATCCGTCGGAGTAATACACTCACCAGGAACGGAAACTCTAACAAGACTCTCATGGGGATTCTTATTGGGGATAAAAAGAATGCGTGAGCAGGACACGACTTTGAGTTGGGGAAAACAAAACAACCGACTGGAGACTTTACTGGGGAGTGAAGGACTCAAACTGGGGAGAAAAAGAAATTCCAAAGGAAAACACTTCCATTGGAAAGACTCAAGCTGACTCACAAAATGCATGTACTGGGGATAACACCAATACAGCAACACGAATAGGAACACAAATCCGCTGGGGAAATCTAGAACAGACTTTCCAGGGGAAACCAAAAGATGAGATGTTACCGGTTAGTGAGCAACAAACTCAGGAAGAATGAATATCTAAGACCTGTATACGGGCGATAAATGTCAATCAACCAAACATCTGAGAAAGACCTGAAAAAGGCACATAAACTCAGAAAAATCTGACTCCACAGGGGACCAAAGTCATAATAGGGAGCAGACAGGAAGGAACACCAAGGATACCGGGTTGCAGGTATTCAACAGGTGACCGACCAAGGCGTGAATTGGCGTGTGTTCCAAAACACTCATCATCCTGAAGAAAGCTAGAAAAGCAGACTTGTTTATAGGATGGACATTTGATTCTGTAAAGAATGCAAATCTTACTCAGTTGGGGAAACAACAAAGGATCCGACCAAAGAGTGCATGAGATATATTATCTATAGCCGTCAAAACGTAGATAATAAACTCCCATGGAAAATTATCCTGAACCGGGTTGTAGGTTGTTTATAGGATAAAAATCCGAAATCGTGAATTGGTTTGTGTTCCAAGACACTCATCATCCTGAAGAAAGCTAGAAAAGCAGACTTGTTTATAGGATGGATATTCGATTCCACAAGGAATACGAATCTTACTCTACTGGGGAAAATCAACAAAGGATTCCAACCAAAGAGTGAAAGAGACATATTATTCATTACCGGCAGACCGTGAATAATATACTCGAAAGGAAAAGACACCAGAGATACCGGTTAGGGCATATAATAGGTGACTAACCAAAAAGAGAGACAATCGATACCAAGCATCCGGGTAAACGAAAGACAACTCAAAGGGATAAATTGCAAGCATCCGGCAATTATCCAACAACAAATATTCGATTCCGCAAAAGGGAAATAACGAATCTTACTCGACTGGGGAAACACGAAAGGTTTCGACCGAAGAGCGAATGAGATATATTATTCATAGCCGTCAAAACGTGAATAATAACCTCGAAAGGAAGATTATCCTGAGTAGGAACATCCATCCCAATATATATGTTGGGAGGGAACAGAAGAAACCGTCATCCACGAGGATGTATCTCAGTGGGGAATGGCAGGAAAGGATAGACACTTTCTGCTTAAGGGCTGACTCTATTTGGAGAGATTAAACACCTGACATCTGCTTTGGGAGATCTATAAAGGAGATCTATATCACCATAGCAGGAAACAACAAACAAAAGATATATGGCAAAAAATGCAACATGAATATCTGAATGTTTATGAGTATGCATGAATATGCGTGATTTATGTTTGATGAATGCTGACAAAACAGACAATTCTAACACTACCAGGACCAGGAATCAAACATTCGGTACTATACTTCCAGGGAAAAATCCAACTGGAAAGCCAATCTGCAGGAGATCTTCAAGCAAAGATCTGCGGGGAGGCAAAAGATCGGAGATATCACACAATCTCTGAGTAATGGATCAACAATCATCCCAACTGGAGTACAGAAAGTCACAACAGGCAAAAACGGCCACAAAGACAAATCTGTTGGGGAATGGGAGAAATCCCAAAATATCTGCAGGGGAACAAGAGTTCACTGCTATGAAAGCAACTCTATATAACTCCACCGGGGAACAACCACAAAGGGAGAACAAATCATCCATGTAGAATCTGGCTGCACAAGCAACTCTACCTGGGGATAACGCAAGTAACCAATCCATTGGGGGACAACCCACTGAGGAGGAAGAAAAGATCACATAAGTAGATTCTGCAACAAGCCACTCTACTGGGGATCAAAAGCAACAGGAGATCAACCAAATCTATGGATGATAGATCACCAACCGGCCCTACTGGGGGGAAAATAGAGGTTTCCAACTCTGGCAGAGACTTTGAGGGGATTATTGCGGATGCAACCTTGACTCTGTTGAGGAGTACCCATTCTATTGGGAATTTTGCATACACACGATCCGCCAAACCACAAATCTACTGGCAGATCCACTGGGGAAGTCATTGAGAAACCCACTGGGAAATATGGAAGAGAGCTGGGGATCAACCACCAAATACTACACCTTCTGAGGAGAATATCCACAACTACTGAGGAGGAACACAATCACTGCCCTGCTGCAGGAATAAGTGCACTGATGGTGAGTTATAGCAACTCCACTGGCGACTTGGCCAGGGAAGAGGGTACTGCTGGAGAAAACGAAGTCTTCCACAAGCACTCTACTCTGGGGATATATCACAGATCCCACTAGCGACTGTGCTGAGGAAAGACAGTAACAACCCTGCTTGCAACAATGCTGGGGAAAGCGGTAAAGTACCGGGATATCAATCCACCAACCATTAAATCTTCAAAGGAAAAGCATCCATACTGAGGAGAAAAAACCACAACTCCGCTGGCGATTGCACTAGGGAGAGTGATGGGGTACCGGGGTCTCAAACCACCAATTACCAAAACTTCCAAACGGATAACACCCATGCTGGGGGAGAAAACTGCTGGAGAAGAACGAAGTCTTCAACAACACTCTGCTTAGGGGAACAACCCTAACAACAACTCTGCTTGGGGAACAACCCCAACCATAAAGCAGGATAAAGAGGATACAACCAATGCCATGAGTATTGACCAATGTCTTACCTGTTGGAAATCATGCCACCCTCGGGAGAGCACTGAGAAATTCTTGAGTATCCTTTTGTCATTGTGAATGTTCACTTTGTTTAAAACAACAAATTTTGAAAAATTTATTTGTTTTAAAAACAATGACATCTTATCAATCAAAACATGCAAAACATTTGTTGAATTGAAACAAATAAGAATGCAAATAATTGGATAAAAAGCTCAAATTGATTTGATGGAATGGTAGCCTGCAAATGGCAAGACTCCATAGATCTGTACAAATTTGAAATCAGTGATATATATTGGAAGAGGGCTACATTGAACATAATGATCCTTTCTCTACCAATTTGAATCTCGATGTATCCGAAGCTTCAGTTGACGACGAATCGAGAATCTCTAACGGAAAGACGACTGTGGAAAAGAAAATCTTGTCAGGATGCAGTTACTTGCCAAATCCCTAATTTTTGCCTAGATTGCCCCAGGGTGAGGTACTCAATCTAGCGGGATGCAAATATACTCTTTTTTTCAAGTCTCTAATTTTTTCCTGGATTACCCTTGAGGGTTCTCCACCGAGACGCTCATTTTTGCCTAAGCCGCCCTTTCGGGTTTTCAACTTAGCGAGCTATTCTGTTTTTCATTTGCATATACTCTTTTTTTTAAGCAAAGTATTTCTTGACTGCATCTGAATTCACAGGACGAGTGAAATCCTCCCCATCCATTGTTGTAAGCATCAAAGCACCGCCTGAAAAGGCTCTCTTGACAACATATGGACCCTCGTAGTTTGGAGTCCACTTGCCCCTGGAATCGGGCACGAAAGACAAGACTTTCCTGAGCACGAGGTCACCTTCTCGGAACACACGAGGCTTGACCTTCTTATCGAATGCTTTCTTCATTCTCTGCTGATATAACTGACCATGGCACATGGCAGTCAATCGCTTCTCTTCAATCAAATTCAGTTGGTCATAACGACTCTGAATCCATTCAACACCAGTCAACTTGGCTTCCATCAAGACTCGCATTGATGGGATCTCCACCTCTACTGGGAGAACAGCTTCCATGCCGTAAACAAGAGAGAAAGGGGTTGCCCCTGTTGAAGTGCGTACAGATGTACGATATCCATGCAAAGCAAATGGCAGCATCTCATGCCAATCTTTGTACGTAACTGTCATCTTCTGGATGATCTTCTTGATATTCTTGTTAGCAGCTTCAACAGCCCCATTCATCTTGGGTCTGTAGGGAGAGGAATTATGGTGTGCAATCTTGAATTCAGCGTACAACTCATCCATCATTTTGTTATTCAGACTAGATCCATTATCAGTAATGATCTTATCTGGCACACCATAACGGAAAATCAGTTGGTTCTTGATAAACTTCACAACCACCTGTCTGGTCACATTCGCATATGAAGCGGCCTCAACCCATTTGGTGAAGTAGTCAATTGCTACGAGAATAAACCTGTGTCCGTTGGACGCCTTCGGTTCAATCATGCCGATCATGTCGATTCCCCACATAGAGAAAGGCCATGGTGATGAAATCACATTCAGAAGTGTCGGAGGAATATAAGTCTTGTCCGCGTAAATCTGACACTTGTGGCATTTCTTCACATATTTGCAGCAGTCAGACTCCATTGTCAGCCAATAGTAGCCTGCTCTCAGCATCTTTCTAGCCATGGCCTGTCCATTGGGATGAGTACCAAATGAACCCTCATGGACCTCAGTCATCAACAGGTTTGCTTCGTGTCTATCCACGCATCTGAGCAAAACCATGTCAAAATTTCCCTTATACAACACTTCACCACTAAGGTAGAAACTGCCTGACAACCTTCTCAAAGTTTTCCTATCTTTCACAGATGCCCCAGGCGGGTAGACCTGGTTCTGGAGGAAGTTCTTGATATCAAAATACCAAGGTTTGTCATCATTCACTTCTTCCACTGCAAATATGTGAGCTGGTCTATCCAAGCGCATCACGGCAATGTTGGGAACTTCATTCCAATACTTGACAACAATCATGGAAGCGAGCGTAGCAAGAGCATCTGCCATCCGATTATCCTCTTGAGGAATATGATGAAAGTCAACTTCTGTAAAGAACGTTGAAATCCTTCTTGCATAATCTCTGTATGGAATGAGACTTGGCTGATTCGTCTCCCATTCACCCTTGATCTGATTGACAACCAGGGCCGAATCACCATATACATCAAGATGTTTGATTCTCAAATCAATACATTCTTCCAGTCCCATAATACAGGCCTCGTACTCTGCCATATTATTCGTGCATTTGAAAGTTAGCCTTGCTGTAAGCGGAATATGCGTGCCATGAGGAGTAATGATTACTGCCCCAATTCCATTCCCATACTGATTTACAGCGCCATCAAACACCATCGTCCATCTGGAACCAGGCTCCGGACCTTCATCAAGTGTAGGCTCATCACAATCTTTCATTTTCAAATACAGAATCTCCTCATCAGGGAAGTCGTACTGAACTGACTGATGATCTTCAATCGGCTGGTGCGCTAAATGGTCAGCCAAGATACTACCTTTGACAGCTTTCTGAGCTCGATACTCGATATCATACTCAGACAACAACATCTGCCAACGGGCAATCCTCCCAGTTAAAGCAGGTTTCTCGAAGATATACTTAATTGGATCCATTCTGGATATCAACCAAGTTGTATGATTTATCATGTACTGGCGCAAACGTTTAGCAGCCCAAGCCAAAGCACAGCACGTCTTCTCAAGCATTGAGTACCGAGACTCACAATCAGTAAACTTCTTACTGAGGTAGTAGATAGCAGATTCTTTCTTCCCTGATTCATCTTGCTGACCCAGGACACAACCCATCGAGTCTTCAAGCACAGTCAAATACATGATCAGAGGTCTTCCTTCCACAGGCGGAGACAAGATCGGAGGTTCAGACAGATATTCTTTGATAGTATCGAAAGCTTTCTGGCAATCCCCGGTCCAATCATGAGACTGATCTTTCCGAAGGAGTTTGAATATCGGCGCACATGTGGCAGTCATGTGGGATATAAATCTGGAAATGTAGTTCAAGCGGCCAAGAAAACCTCGGACTTGCTTCTCAGTTTTGGGTGCATGCATCTCTTGTATTGCTTTGACCTTTGCAGGATCAACTTCAATACCTCTTTCGCTAACAACGAAACCCAACAATTTGCTGGAACGGACTCCAAATGTACATTTGTTCGGATTCAGGCAAAGTCTAAACTTCCTCAGGCGCTGAAAAAGCTTCAACAAATGCTCAACATGTTCAACTTTTGTTCGGGACTTAGCAATCATATCGTCAACATAGACCTCTATCTCCTTGTGCATCATATCATGAAACAAGGTAGTCATAGCTCGTTGATACGTGGCTCCGGCGTTCTTCAGACCGAAGGGCATCACTCGATAACAGAATGTTCCCCAAGGTGTGATGAATGTTGTCTTCTCCATATCTTCGGGTGCCATCTTGATTTGATTATAACCGGAAAATCCGTCCATAAAGGAAAAGACTTTGAATTTATTTGTATTGTCTACCAACATGTCGATGTGTGGTAGAGGAAAATCATCTTTTGGACTAGCTTTGTTCAAATCTCTGTAATCAACGCACATACGGACTTTTCCGTCCTTCTTAGGAACAGGCACAATGTTGGCCACCCATTGAGGATATGTGGAAGTCACCAGAAACCCCGCATCAATTTGCTTCTGAACTTCCTCTTTGGTCTTCACTGCCATATCAGGATGAGTTCTTCTGAGCTTCTGCTTCACAGGCACGCACTCAGGCTTCAAAGGCAGGAAATGTTGAACAATATTTGTATCTAAACCCGGCATGTCTTCATATGACAAAGCGAAGATATCGGAATATTCTCGTAGCAAACTGATCAAATCCTTCTTGACAGATTCTTCAAGAAGTGCCCCAATCTTCACCATACGAACACAATCTTCAGACCCCAAGTTGACTGTTTCCAAATCTTCAAGGTGCGGCTGAATGATCTTCTTCTCGTGCTCAAGGAGACGGGTGATTTCATCAGGAATTCCTTCGACATCATCTTCCTCTGCCTCGAATACAGGGAATTCAAAATTGGGAGATGGCGTTGGATCATTATGTTCAATGGGTTTTAGAATCAACCTGCATAATGATTTTGGTTAATGAAAAACTTTAGAATTTAAACAAGCAAACCATTATGCAGATGAAACATGCTGCTTTTATTCTTGCTTTTATGGGTTTTTTGTGATCACTGATTTCATGCAAAAGCAAAAAGTGAAAACAAATGGAAAACAAATGTTTAACAATGCATTAATTGAATGAAATATCATTGTATTAAATGCTGCCAACAATGTCATCACTTCTCCTTTTGGCATGGGAGAAGGGTTTTGAACAAAGTGAACAATTACTCTGATCTATGGATGACTGTAGGAACATCTACAGCGACCCAATTGTGGCAGACACCACCAGGAATGACGAAATTGTTCAGATCCTCTACATCCTCTTCCAAGATAGCAGCAGCTTCTTCAGGTTGATCAGCATGGATGAATCCTCCACTCTTGAATAAACCTTGCTCATTGAACGCCCCAGAACAATAGCCAATGCCAGCCCGGGATCTATTGTCTTCAAGCTCGATCACCTTCCCTAAACCAGCAACTGCACCATACTCAATGGCCAGTTTCGCATCTCGATAGGAAGCAAATGAAGGAGACTTCTTCTCAATTGGTTCATCAATAGATAAAGCTTGGAACGGAGTTCCAACTTCATCCTCAGCGTCAATATACGAGAAGGAAGACAAGTGGCTAACCAGGAGAGCCTTTTCTCCCCCTACCACAACCAGTTTCTTGTTCTTGACAAATTTCAGCTTCTGGTGTAGGGTGGATGTCACAGCGCCAGCCTCGTGAATCCATGGTCTGCCTAAGAGACAGCTATAAGATGGGTGGATATCCATTACCTGGAAGGTAACTTGGAAATCACTAGGTCCAATTTTGATTGGGAGGTCAACTTCCCCAATCACCGTTTTGCGCGACCCATCAAACGCTTTCACAACAACACCACTCTGCCTCATAGGAGGCCCTTGATATGACAATCGAGCGAGTGTGGTTTTTGGCAATACATTCAGAGAAGATCCAGTGTCCACGAGCAAGTTGGACATGGCATCAGATTTACATTTCATAGAGATGTGTAAAGCCATGTTGTGGTCTCTTCCCTCCTCAGGGAGATCAGCGTCACAAAAACTCAATGTGTTACAAGCGGTGATGTTTGCAACTATACCATCAAACTGTTCTACAGTGACGTCATGATCAACATACGCTAGATCCAATACTTTCTGCAGAGCCTCCCTATGGGGTTCTGAATTCAACAGCAACGAAAGCACGGAGATTTTGGATGGCGTTTGTAGAAGCTGTTCTACAACATTGTACTCACTCTTTTTGATGAGCCTCAGCATCTCATCAGATTCTTCATTCACTATGCCACTAGGGCCAACTGAAGAAGCAGGGGTCTTTTATACAGAGGAGGAGGGTTTGGCAACATCAAGTGCCGGATTCTGAATATTCACAGCTGTCCCAACCGGACGCTCAGCAGTATCAGAAACAGCAGAAGCCTTGGGAGGTGCAGAAAACACTCGACCACTCCGGGTCAGCCCGCTCACATCAGCAATGTTGGTGACAGACTTCGAAGGCAAAGGCACTTCTACCCCATCTTCTACAGCAACGGGATTATATCTGAACGACACAGCTTTGTCAGATGAATAAGGCACAGGGCCTGCAGGCTTGATCACCAAAGACGGCGAGACCTTCGGCTTGCTGCTATCATAACGAATAACAACAGGCTCGGGTAGCTTGAATACAGGAGATATAACATTAACCTCGGGTTCGTCCTCATCAACATTGCGATTCTGAAGGATCTCAATGGTACCCTCATCCAGCAACTCTTGAAGTTCTCTGCGTACCTGGTTACAACCCAAACGATTAACTGAACAAATACGGCACTTGTCGTGATCATGCTCCATGTGGCTGTATTGACACAGCAAGCGATGTAGTTCGACCAACGATTGTCTAATATGGCTTACATATTTGACCTTATACTTCCCAGGACATCCCTGGACCATATTCACAGATTTTCCATGCGCGGGCAGTGGGTTCTTGGTAACATTCGGGCCTGAATCTTCAAAGCTCAGAATGCCACATCTCATCAGATCTTGCACTTTGGTCTTCAGCTGAAAACAATTCTCTATGTTATGACCCGGAGCACCGGAATGATAGACACAGTGTTGGTCTGGTGTGTACCACCACTGAGGATTCGCAGGGACTGCAGGAGGATCCCTGGGTGTAACCAGCTTCCTTTCCAACAAGGAAGGATAAAGCTCTGCATATGACATAGGAATTGGATCGAAACTGATCTTTTTCCTATCATAACTCAAGTTAGCTTGGTTGGTTGTACTGCCACGAGGCTGGTAAGCCTGTTGCTGTGGACGCTGTTGTTGCTGATACTGAGGCTGTTGATATTGCTGTTGTTGATATTGCTGCTGGTGAGGCTGCTGTTGCTGAGCACTGTCTCTGAAAACAGGTGTTATGTGAGCCACCTGATGCTGATTGTTGTTATGCCGTGCAGGCTTCCTCTGAACAGAGGGTCTTCTTGGCTTGGCATGTGATTGCACAGCATGTGCCTCTCCATCCTTCTTCTTAAACAACCCATACCGTTTAGAAGAAGAGCTCTCATCCTTTGCCAATCATCCTTCACGGACTCCTTCTTCGAGACGCATCCCCATGTTCACCATCTCGGTGAAATCAGAGGGAGCGCTTGCTACCATCCGCTCGTAATAAAAAGAACTAAGAGTCTTCAAGAAGATCTTAGTCATCTCTTTCTCCTCTAGCGGGGGAGTGATTTGAGCAGCCAGCTCTCGCCACCTCTGGGCGTACTCCTTGAATGTCTCCTTGTCCTTCTGAGACATGGCCCTGAGCTGATCACGGTCAGAAGCCATATCAATGTTGTATTTGTACTGCTTGACGAAGGCTTCGCCAAGGTCATTGAAGGATCGGACAGAACTCATGTACCATCTGAGTGCAGCACCGGACAGACTGTTCTGAAAATAATGGATCAGAAGCTGATCATTATCAGTTTGTGTAGACATCTTTCTGGCGTACATGACCAGATGAGCAAGAGGGCAGGTGTTCCCCTTATATTTTTCAAAGTCAGGCACTTTGAATTTGATTGGAATTTTCACACCGGGAACAAGGCACAACTCGGCAGCAGACTTGCCGAATAAATCTTTCCCTCTGAGAGTCTTCAATTCCTTCCTCAGCTCAAGGAATTGGTCATTCATAGCTTCCATCTTCTCATTAACATCCGGGCCCTCAGACGGCTCAGAATGATAGATGGTGTCGTCTACCCTCGGCATGGTATGCACAACAGGAGGAGCAGCAACAGGGACCGGGCTAGATGCCGGCATATGAGCAAAAGTTGGAGCAGGCAGGTCTGGCATGAAACCCGGAGGCATACCCCAAGGAAACCCGGCTGGCATGGCGTGAGACGCGAAATGAGCACTGGCGGCTGGCACAGTCGGAACCACAATCTCAGATATAACCGTCCTCTGGAAAGGAGTTGCAGGCGGTTGAGCAGGTTGATTCTGAGCAGCAAGGAGTTTCTCCATCAAAGCGCCAAGTCTGGCGACCTCTTCTTTCAGTTCACGGTTCTCTTGTTCCAACTGATCCATAACTCTTGCAGAATTGGCTCGAGTATAATACCGGTGAGTCAGCTTGTCTTCAAAATAAATGAAGAGCACAGAGTTAGGACAAGAAGACCATAAGCAAGGTACCTGCTTATGCAGAATGATGCATGAAATGCTTGTGCATATGCTTTGTTTTATTTTCAAGGAACCCTTAGGGTATTATTTGCAATTTTGAATTTTTAAAGCATTTAACTTCATTATGGAAAATATCTCATTCAATATAATCGAGACAAAGAAGTACAACATTTTTGATCATATTACAAAGAGAAAAGGAAAAGAACATCCTATGGATCCCTAGAAGCTCGGGGTGCTGGAAGACAAGAAACACAAAGCCTCTTGATCTCTCTCTCATAGGCAGCTTCCATATCTGCTTTCTCTTTTGCAAGTCGATCATACTTCCTCTTCCAGAATTTGGAAGACTGAGGAAGCAGAGAAGTCCAAGTATCGTTCGGATCGTCGATCACCCGATGCTCGAGAAACTCAATCAGAGTGTCCTTCTCCTTCAGCTGTTGAAGCAATTCCTCTCTTTCACGGACCCAAGCACGTGAAAGGTCTTCTTCTCTCAACTCCTCTACACGTTGGTTAGGGAGGGTTGAAGGCCCAGCCACATCCAAAGGTGTAGGTCTCGGATGATCATAAGGCATTAAGTATTCAGAAGCTCTCTGTCTGACCCAAGATGTATATGGCTCCAAAGCAATGCAATTCTTCGGACCTAGCTCATTCTTACTCTTCTTGCAGATCTTACGCCAAGCGCGGACAAATCTGGCTTTCATGCCTTGGGGATCTTTTCCCTCCTGAAAGAACACACCTTCTAACAGAATGTTATGAGGTTTATCCTTTAGGGGGAACCCAAGCTGACGACGTGCGAGAATAGAGTTGTAGCTGATCCCACCACATGTACCAAGAAGAGGCACATTAGGGAATTCACCACAATAGTCAATAATCTGCACAGTATCATACACGCAATCATACCAAGAGATATCATCATTAGTGAGAGACATGAGTCTCTGAGACCACCGTAGACAACTCTTGTTCTCCTTGAAAGCAACCGTCTGCGGCAAGTGCGAACTAAACCACTTGTACAGCAAAGGCAGACAGCAGACAATAACTCCTCCACCCTTTGCATTCCTCAGATGCAAAGAGAAATAGGCATCACCCAACAAAGTCGGAACGGGATTAAGAACTGAGAAGATCCTAATGGCGTTCATATCCACAAATTTGTCGAAGTTGGGAAATAATACCAATCCATAGATGAGCAGCACAAATAAAGCCTCAAAGGCATCCTCACTCATGGCCTTCCCATAGATGGTAGCTTGAGCAATGAGGAAATCAGAAGGAAGACCCTGAGTTCCACCTTTGGTAGTCAGATTAGCTTTGATCAAAGCTTCGTCTATGTGCAACAAGTCAGCAATCTCTCGAGCGGTCGGAATACTCTCTAAGCCACTGAACGACACCTGATCCAGAATCGGGATCCTAATAAGATGAGAATATTCCTCCAAGGTAGGCAGCAACTAGAAGTCCGGGAAGGAGAAGCAATGATATAGAGGATCATAAAACTGCGCCAGAGTACTCATCAGTCCCTCATCAACCTGAGTAGTCAACAGAGGCAGAAGCTTCCCATAGCGAGCTTTGAAACCCAAGGGATCTAATACATAAGATGTCAGATTCCTTAACTCTTTCACATCAGGTTGTCTAAAGCTGTACTTTTTTGTATGCCTTTTTGGTCTTTCCATGTCTGAAAATTTTGCAAATAAACCCTTTTAAGTTCCTTGAAAATTTTCTCCTTTTTTTTTTGTTTTCTGATGACATGAATGTAGATGAATGCATGAATGCATGAATGCAACAATCACACTCAAGGATCAAGCAAGGCACACCAAACAAAGGTCATGGGAAAGCTCATTATATCCCTAATATCAATCATCCATTTTGGTGGATTTAGGTTTTCACCTTATCAACACCCAAGTTCCATTGATATTAACGGTACATGAACCGACTCAATCATCCTTAATATCAATCATCCATTTTGGTGGATTTAGGTTTTCACCTTATCAACACCCAAGTTCCATTGATATTAAGGTTGTCTGAACGACTCAACCATGAATCACGGGTTTGCTGAGAGTCACGAGCATGGAGTCTCAGTTAAGAACAACCCAAAGGGAGTGTACTAGGGTTTAAACCTGCCAGACATGTTCTATTAGAGGTTCCCATAATCATCGTCCCATCTTTCGGATATTATCGGAGGAACGAATACTCGTATTCCAGGAATATTCTCAAGAGAGACTCTTATGAGTGTAGTATCACGTAACAATCGCATCAGATCTGACATCTGAACGACCTCTGCACTACGTCCTAAAAATAGGCCAAGATGGGCTTGGTAAACTAAGGTCCTTGGCTTCTAAGGCACATGATTGAAAGAATAATGCCTAACCACAAATAACTTGTGTGACATTATTAATCCAACATGACCTCCACCAAGTGAATGGACTCGCAAGTCAACTGGCTAAGGAATACTCCACACCAGTCAACAAGACTACGCCATTCTCCTATCCTAGAGTGCACTCGAGTTCGGGTATAGAACTCATCTCACAGAGATCACCAAAGCAAACAACAATTGTATATCAAGCAATTCAAACATTACAATCAATACAGTTATCCCAAATTGTACAAAAATATGTCAAATAACACATAAACAAATATCATACAACAAGGGTGAAAAGTAGGCAATACCACCAGGGAAGGTCTAATGTTTTCCCCAGCAGAGTCGCCACTTTTCTGTAGCGGTGTATTCGTCGCTATATGATTTATTGATTAAACCATAAGCAAAGCATACAAAGAAATCGAGTCGCCACCGCACTTTTATTTATCCTAAGGATTGGCTAAAAAGCGAACAAAAGCCTAAGAAGTTTTACACGTAGAAAACTAATAAAAAGATCAGAGAGTCTGGGTAAGGGGTAAATTACGCAATGGGAAGGTGTTAGGCACCCATCACGTCCTAGGTACTCCTAGGGAGCCCTTTTCACACTTGTTGTATAAAAATGTTTATTTGTTTATGACATATTGTGCAAACATGAATGGGAAGAGGAGAATGTACAATTTTATTATTTTTGTGTTTGAACGGATGAACCCGTTGCCTACGTACCTTCCATCAAAGGTAAGGATCAAAACGCCGTAGTTCGGCTAAAAGATTTCCAAAATATGAATGAGTTCATTTTAAAACAAGAGCACTAAGGCTTTTCATTACCAATGGGAGAAAACTCAACCTGAATCAACAATCCACCATGCGAGGACGGCTTCGACGTACTAGAGGGGTTAACCCTGTTTTCAGCACGGAAGTCTTACAATCGACTCACTAAGGATAAGGTAAGATTTACATCAACCACTATGGTAATTGAAACCTATGGCTAATGTATGAAAACATATTAACAATGGACAAGGCCACAAAACAATTGAATGGGTGAAGTTAATTGATTATGAGTATTCACAAAATATGGTCACGGTATGATTAAGATTGATTCAAAGAAGTGTTATGAAATGGAGTTTGAAAAGTCAAGGACTTAGGGTCCAGGTTTCTAATTTGAAAAGACATGAAGATGTTTGCACAACAAATCAAAGTTTTGGAAGCAAAGTGTGAAAAGGTTTAGGACAAAGAGGGTATGGATAACGGAGTGTAAAACTTCTCAGAAAGGTTCACCTCTTGAGATCATATAGAAGATGATTCAAGTGTGTCCTTAGGAATAGGCAAATGAGCAATAACAAATAATCAAACAAATGATACCGGAGGCCAATAGCTGAGCTTATACCAATCTCATAACAAAAGCGGATACCGGATACCAATAGATGGATTTACACCAGTCTCCTAAACAAATAGGGATGTCAGATGCCAATAAATGGACTTATTCCAACCTCCTAAAACAAAACAAAACCTGGATATCAGATGCCAATATATGGGCTTACTCTAATCTCCTCAAAGTAAAACAAAATGTGGATGTCAGATGCCAATTTGTCTGGACTTACTCTAATCTCCAACTGATGATCATAGGAATACAAAAGCCAACAACATGGTCTTACAATTGCAACCTCACATACAACAAACAAACAATGCACTAAGCAATGGACATAAGTGGCCAAATGAAATGGTCTTACACTTTATCCCTTCCAAATCATAGGAACAATGGCCAATCAACATGGACTTACAGTTGTCCTCAATGGGTAAACCAAAGATGGGCACAAAGATATGAAATGATGATCATGCAATAATGAACAATCAATGATGATAAGTGCACAATGGCAAACAAGCAAACATGTACAAATGCAACAAGCAATCAATCAAACAAAGTCATTTAGCACTCACTATAACCAAGCAATTAGGCTCAATCAAAGGGTTAGACTTTAAAGTCAACTGGAATGGGGTAAGTGGTGCTCTTAACCTTGACATTGAGAGCCAAGGTGAAGCGGATGAACGGATATGAGGGGTGTGCCTCATCACTCTTATCCCTGGTCAGGGAGAGCATAGAATATCAGAAGGTGTGGGAGTTCAGAAAGTTGGAACTCTCTCCACAAATTAATGACTCGATGGATCTTGGGCATTTACTCACTATGCATCAACACATGTGGTGTGAGCAAGGTGAGTGACACACAGAATAGTAGGAGATAGGCTACATATCTCTTCTATCTACCAATTGCCTCATATGAGGTCTTTTCCTGCTTGGGGGACAAAGTAAACAATCACAAACATTGCCTCTTAAGGAGGACTTCAGACAGGTGCCTGGCCAAGTAACAGGCCAGGTCTTCCAAACTACATGGAGACAAGAGATTCTACCTCAATGCTAATGCTATCAAGCAAAGCAAGCAAGTTCAAGATGAACTATAGCAACTGAATGTACCTGAAATCAATCAAATATAATCAGTACACCAATCACAAAGTCAAAACAGACATGGTAAGAACCAACAGTCAACACAATCAATCACATGTGCAAAGCACAAACTCAAATGAAATGAGCTAGCATCCTACAAAACAAACCAAGTTAGTTCATAACAATCAAATAAACCAAACTCAATAGACTTGAATTAATCTCCTTAAAGCAATTGCTTCTTAAACCTGAAAATCAAACTCAAATGTGAGAAGTAAACCCTTAGGCCAAAGCCTAGGGTCCAAGATAGGGAAAAAATTTAAAACAGAACATGAAACTTAACCAAAATCAAGATTAATCAAACTAGAACAAATTCCAATTGGTCTCACATCAAAACTATTCATCAATTGCATTTCATAAGCAAATCATGTCAAACTAGGCAAGTTGAGAACTCAATGATGTAAACAGAATGATCACAAGCATATCAATACCAAAATGGCTCAATAAATTCCAGAAAAAAGCATGCTTAAGCAGAACACATTGAATGAGCAACACACCAAATTTCATGGCTTTTGGATAAGTGGAAGCAAGTCAATTAAAATCAACAAATCAAAGCATGTTCAAGCAAGCTCATACAAGTTACTAAATGGTACATCAAGTTCATGCAATCATAAAACAGGAACCAAACATGATAAATGAATGAAATCAAAGCCATGGCAAACTTCAAGATGTCTATAATATACATGCCAAATTTCAAGTCCATCCAATAAACTTAAGGAAACCCCAAGTTGAGGAAAAGAAAGATGAGACCAAGAAAGTGGCTGAGCTGAAACAATTGCCTGAAAATCTCAAGTATGCTTTTCTAGATCCCGAAAGGAAATGCCCGGCTATTATAAGCTCTAATCTAGAGGTTTCTCAAGAAGACAAGCTTGTCAAGGTTTTGAAGAAGCACAAAAGTGCAATGGGATGGGCGATAGAAGACTTGAAGGGAATTATCCCTGTGGTGTGTATGCATAAAATTATCATGGAGGATGGTCACAAACCACTGGTGCAACCACAAAGAAGACTAAATCCCATAATGAAGGAAGTGGTTAGGAAAGAGGTTGTTAAACTATTAGATGCTAGGTTAATTTATCCCATATCCGATAGCTCTTGGGTGAGTCATGTTCATGTGGTCCCGAACAAAGGAGGGACTACAGTTATAAGGAATGAGAAAAATGAGTTACTCCCTACAAGGACGGTCACGGGGTGGCGTGTGTGCATCGACTACAGAAGGCTGAATTTGGCGACCAGAAAGGATCATTTTCCGTTACCATTCATTGATCAGATGTTGGAAAGGTTGGCAAGTCATGAGTATTATTGTTTCCTTGATGGATACTCTGGATACAATCAGATAGCGGTTGCACCGGAAGATCAATAGAAGACAACTTTTACTTGCCCCTATGGTATTTTTGCTTACAGAAGAATGCCATCCGGGTTATGTAATGCACCAGCCACATTTTAAAGATGCATGACCTCCATTTTTGTGGACATGCTCGAAAAGCATATGGAGGTCTTCATGGATGACTTCTCGGTATTTGGTTTTTCTTTTGATAATTGTTTAACTAACCTTTCCCTTGTGTTAGAAAGATGCCAACAGACCAATCTGATTCTCAACTGGGAGAAGTGTCACTTCATGGTGCGAGAAGGAATATTTTTGGGTCACAAAATCTCTCACAAAGGGATAGAAGTGGACCAAGCCAAGATTGAGGTAATAGAAAAGCTTACCCTCTTATGAACGAAAAAGGTATAAGAAGTTCTTAGGGCATGGGGGTTTCTACCGCAGGTTCATAAGAGATTTTTCCAAGATAGCTAAACCCTTAACTACCCTGTTGGTTAAGGACAAGGCTTTCATTTTTGATGAAGAGTGTGTCGTTGCTTTTGTAACTATAAAAAATAAATTGGTGACGGCACCTATTATCATTGCTCCTGATTGGTCTCTACCTTTTGAGATCATGTGTGATGCGAGTGACATTGCAGTAGGAGCAGTTCTTGGGCAACGTAGAGATAAACTGTTGCATGTCATATATTATGTTAGTCATGTGTTGAACCCTGCACAAATGAATTATGCGACTACTGAAAAGGAGTTGCTAGCTGTGGTCTATGCCTTTGATAAATTCAGGCAATATCTGTTGAGTTCCAGAGTCATCGTTTATACTGACCATGCTGCTATGAAGTATTTATTTGCTAAGCAGGACTCTAAGCCAAGACTGTTGCGATGGATCCTTCTCCTCCAAGAGTTTGATGTGGAAATTTGTGACAAAAGAGGGTGTGAGAATACTGTGGCAGATCACCTCTCCCGGATGTCCCCCATAGAGGAGAATGAGGAAAAGAGTCCAATAAAGGATGAGTTTGCTGACAAACACATCCTTGTTGTTATTGGAATGCCTTGGTTCGCAGACTACACGAACTATCTAGTAGGCGGGGTGATCCCTAATGAATTTAACTCTAACCGAAAGAAAAAGTTTGTTCATGATTGCAGGTTCTATTTATGGGATGACCCATTCTTGTACAAGAAAGGAGTAGATGGGTTGGTTAGAAGATGAGTTCCCGAAGAAGAACCGAGGGATGTTCTGAAAGCGTGTCATGATTCTGACTATGGTGGACACTTTAGTGGTGATAGAACCGCTGCCAAAGTCCTCCAGTCAGGCTTATACTGGCCGACACTTTTCAAAGATGCTCATCAAGTAATCAAAGAGTGCAATAAGTGTCAAAGGATGGGAAACATCTCGAAAAGAATACAGATGCCGCAAAACCCCATGCTGGAAGTTGAACTCTTCGATGTTTGGGGTATTGACTTTATGGGACTGTTTCCTCCTTCATTTGGAAAGAATTACATTTTGGTGGCGGTGGATTATGTATCCAAGTGGGTAGAAGCAGTTGCTCTACCAACAAATGATGCAAAAGTGGTGGTCAAGTTTCTGAAAGAAAACATATTTGTCAGGTTTGGAGTGTCAAGAGCTCTAATAAGTGATGAAGGAACTCACTTCTTAAATCACCTAATGGATAAGTTACTCTTGAAGTATAATGTAAAACATCGGATAGCCACTCCGTACCATCCGCAAACAAGTGGTCAAGTTGAAGTGTCAAATAGGCAGCTGAAACAAATCCTGGAAAAGATGGTTAATGCTTCTCGCAAGGATTGGGCGAGTAAGCTTGATGATGTGCTTTGGGCATACCAAACTTCTTTCAAAACACCGATTGGTATGTCCCCGTATCAATTGGTATATGGTAAGGCATGTCACCTACCCTTGGAACTTGAACACAAAGCTTTGTAGGCTTCAAAATTCCTTAACTTGGATCTTGTGAAAGCGGGATCCCGAAACCTTCAACTCCATGAGTTAGAAGAATTTAGGAACCGTGCATATGAAAATGCAAAAATCTACAAAGATCAAACTAAGAAATGGCATGATAGAAGAATCCAAAGGAAGGAATTCTGGGAAGGACAAATGGTACTATTGTTTAATTCAAGGATGAAGTTGTTCTCTGGAAAACTGAGATCGAAATGGTCGGGTCCGTTTACGGTACACAAGGTATTTCCCCATGGAGCAGTCGAAATAAAAAATCCATCCAACGGGACATTTTTAAAGTGAATGGCCAGAGATTGAAGCCTTACAATGTGGGGCAAGAAGTGGGCCAAATTGATGTTGTTCATCTTGTCTGATAAAATGCGCAACCGTCGAGCCAAGCGACGTTAAACGAAGCGCTACGTGGGAGGCAACCCACGCTTTTGTATCTAATTATTCTCTTTGTTTGGTTGTATGTTATTTACTTGCAGGTGTGAACAATGTTTGCTAGAGGAGTCAAAGATAACGGTCGCAAAAAGTCTCTGAAAATTCGGAAGCAGAAGCCGGGCACATCTCAAGAAAGGAAACCAAGGAAAATGAGAAATCAGGGGCCTGACACGGCGCCCGTGTTTGATGACACGGCCCGTGTCAGGAGGTGCCAAGGAGGAGTCAAAGAATTGGGTTTCCAGGGGCCTGACACGGGTGCCCGTGTCTGCCCCTGTATGGAATAAGCTGAAAAAAATCGCTTTTTGGACGGACACGGCACGTGTCCTTGAGGAGTGTTGCGCTGACACGGTCGCCCATGTCAGCTAGCGCAGTGGTGATTTTTTTTTGAAAATCTGACCGTTGGAGCATGGTCCCACCTCCGAATTTCACCAAATAAATTCACTTTATCACCCATTCTCTCCTCTTTTACCTCATCTCCTTCATATTCTCTCACCTCCATCTCTCTTTCTCTCAAAAATCCCTAAAAACCTCCATCTTTCTCACTTAAAGCTCTCTACTTTCACCTCATATCTCCCTCATTTCTCCATCCGTCTTCACAAAAGTTCTACCATTCTCCATCTTCGACCTTCCTACGGTAATATTTTCGGCTAATCTCTCTTTTCAATTTCTTGTTTCTTTTTGTTGTGTGCAGGTACAAATATGTCTCGCCTAGTAGAAAAAAGCAAAAATGTGGCGGAATCATCCCGCCCACGACAAAGGGCGAGAAGAATCCCTAATAAGCACGACATTGTGTTCGAGAACCTGGAGCACCAGAAGAGGTATGCGGTTCATCTGAAAAGAAAATTAACCCCCACGAGGTACATGTGTAATGACACTCTGCAGGAATTGGGATTGCAAGCTGAGGTTCACCGTACGTTCCACACCTTAGGGATGCTAGAATTCATGCAGTTGGAAGCGCCAACTTTCGCGCGCATTACGCTTGAATTCTTGAGTACCATTGAATTTAAGTTGAAAAATAGGTGGAATGGAACGGAAAAATAATACTATGGTACGTTGCAGTTTCGATTATTTAATACTGATATGGAATTGACTGTGGATGAGTTTTGGAGGATCTTAAAACTCCCAATCATAGGCCCTGGAGCGGTGCCCGATACGTTTGTCCCAATGGAATTTTTGACCACCATAACTGGTAACACTAAATATGTTTCCAAAGGGGCAAAAGCATCGGGTATCCATAACCCGTGTTTCAGGTACGCACCGAAGGCGTTGGCATATACCATGTTTGGTCGCGGAGACAGCACCGGTGTCGCCACCCAAAGGGAGCTGTTCTTTCTGTACAGTATGGTATCACAAACTCCAATCAACGTAGCAGCTTTTGCAGTTGACTACTTAGGTAGAGTTGGTCGCGCTACTTCAGGCGACATTTCTGTTGGCGGCATGATTACACAGATTGTCGATCATTTTGGATTTGGTGCTACACTGGCTGACTCTCAACAAGTGACGGGTAAAAACAAATTGGACATGACCGCCTTGATCCAACAAGGCATGATTGCGGTAAAACAAGATTATTACTCTCTTATTTGCCAAAAAGTACATGTCCTTGCTTTACATGCTTACAATTTCATCAGTATTATTAACAGAGCCAACTGGCTCTATGACTGTCCCGACATGGATGAGGGGGACAAAGATTTTTTTGACTCTTCGCCTGCAGATGAACCTATGGAAGGTGCACCGAGCACCGAGGAGCCTTTTTACCAGCAATCGCAGGAACCGACTCAAGCTTTAGGGTCCTACTCCATGCCGTAAGACCAATGGGGTTGGATTCAGGATGAGATCGGTCACCTTCGCACGGAGCAATCCAGGCAAGGTGAGGAGCTTATCAGGTTCGGAGCTGAACAACGCCGTCAAGGGACGGTTTTGGATGAGATGAACGCGATGATGCAATGCATGATGTTGCTTTATCCGTACCCGCCCCCACCTCCACAGTAAACACTGTAAGTACCCCTCTTATTTGACATTAAACATTGCGGACATAGTTTGGTTCAAGTGTGAGGGGGTTTTTAATTGCTTTATATTTTATTTTTAGTTGTGTCTGATGGGTTACTTTGTTTGTCGTTGTATGGTTGTTTTATTTTTTAAGTTACAGATGAAAGTGGATTATGCTAGAGAAATGATAGACTAGTGGACAGTGAGGGAAAGACGCAACCCCGGATTTTCTCCCGAGGCAACCTGGAAGGTGATACAGCTGAGAAACAAAATGTTGGACGCAACTTAGAAACTCTAGACCGAAAGAGGAGAAGGTAAGCCCAAGTTGAAAAAGAAGCCGTCTGTCATAAAGAGTGGTTTGGAGCCTGCAAGCTTATCCAAACATGGTGAGATTTCAACTTAACCAAACACAAAAGAGCGCATTCATGTATGACTTTATCTCTCTAATTTTGCATAAGTTCTATTGATACAACACAATACAAAGATGCACACTGAGGCACGTCGTTTGTTTTCACCCTTTTAGCCTTTCTAGCCATCCATAATATTGTATTCATCAGTTGTAAACCCCATTATTTGTGTAAACTGTCATACTAACCTTAAGCCAAACACTTCCTACCCTCGCTCGGCATGAATGTTGTAGTGTAAAATTTGTGCAAAAAGATAAGTTTGGGGTGGTAATCCTTAGAAGAAATGTTGGGAAAAGGGTAAGGGCAAGAAAAAGAAAACTTGTGTAGAAACATCCGCTTCTACCGAAAAAAAAAGAGAAAAAGAAATGAAAAAATAGAGAAATGTAGAATAAACACTTGCCTTGGCAATAGACTCATGCATTAATGTGATACTCTAAAGAAAAATTTGAGTGAAAATGAGTCAAGATTGGACGACACCCCATAAAATAATTCTTGCACAAAGAAAAACAACAACATGAATGTCGAGTTATAAAACCTTTTGTCATCCATTTTTTTGTCTAATCTCCCACCGTACCTAAGCCCTGTTACAACCCAGAAGACCTCTTAAAGTGTGTGAATTGTGTTTGTGTAGTTGACGTAGAATCTATTCAAAAAGTAAGAGTTGATATTGCATACTTTGATATCTTGAGTGCTAAACACCTTAACCCCGAGATATTTGGTGAGTAGTGTGAAGAAGTTTGCAGGTAAATGAACATTCTGAAATGATAAGGCAGTGGAGAAGTTCGAATGGGTAAACCAGAAGTTTAATCGGGACGGAGAATGATTAGTTGCGAATAACATCAACTGTGTTGTGGAAAGAATAGAATCCATGGTTGACCTCCGCGTTTTCTCTTACATCACTTGAGGACAAGCAATGAGATAAGTTTGGGGTTGTGATCGGTCACCATTTACACTTAGTTTTCATCATCTATCCAGCATTGAATCTTCAAGAATCAGTAACATTTTGCTCTTTATTTTAGTGATCTCTTAAGTTCATTGCATTTTATAAATTTCCGCTTGTTTTATGTTGCATTAGTAGTTCTTCTCTTTTTGTCGCATTTTATGCGTTTCTGTGTAGTATTGTTTGGTTTCCAGGTTACCTAACAAGTCCGAAAGGTGCGTACCGGAAGAATGGAGGTCAAAGACATCATGCAAAGCAAGAAAAAGACAAAATTAGGGGGCTGACACGGGTGCCCATGTCAGCTGACACGACCCGTGTCAGCATGTGCAGAAAAGAACCATTGAAACTCAGAAAACAGGGGGCTGACACGGGTGCCCGTGTCAGCAAGGGATGAAGTTTGGACTTACAATGAGGCCAACACGGGCAACCGTGTCACCTGACATGGCCCGTGTTGGCCATTTCGCCCCCATTTGCTGATTTTTCATGTTTTAACCCCTTTGTATGTCCGGAGGGCAGTTTGGGCATTTTGCAATGTTTTTAGTTGTTTGGAAGCTACTTAGTCTGAATTTTGGCATAGAGAAAAGAACTTTTTGATCGTAGAAGAAAAAGACAGAAAGAAGAAGCGAGCTTGCAAAGTGTTTAGAGGATAAGAGATCTTCAAGATCGGAAGAGATTGAAGATCAACCTTCATCAACAACAAATTTGTAATGTCTCTAATTTATAATTTACTGTCTTTGAATATTATGAGAAGCTAAACCCCCAAATTCTAGGGGGTGTCCCTGAATTTCTACTGTATGAATACTTTATCTATGTTCTTATAATCATCGATGTTTTCTTAATTCAAATTATTATACAACGCTCTTAAGGCTTTATTTTATTGGACAAATGAAATTCTAATCTCTGGTTAAGGTTTAGGTCGGACAAACCGCCTTATCGCTTGTTGTATAATAAAACCCAGGTTTAATCACTTAGGAATGAGGATCAAACCGTGGTCATCGTTAATTCTTGATCAATTACATATTTCATAACAGCAATTTGAATAACTAAGAAATTAGGATTGAAATTGACTGTTAATGGTTTTCGGCTAAGGAATTAGAGAAAACAATTCTTGAGAAACGGTTTTGAATTATTACAACATAGATATTATATAATATGGAAGAAGTTTATTACAAAGCAATTCATACATCTGGCCCTAACATGCTTTCTCATACCGGTTAAACAGTTTTATACGCTTAATATTTTTATTTCTCGTTCTTATTATTTTTGAAAACAATCATCAAACCCCATATGATCTTTTGTTCAATTGAATTATTATAAATATTGGTACTTACTACGCAGTCCTCGAGATCGATACTTGGGATAACTCCCATTTTATTACTACATTGGTGCAAATAGTACACTTGCTACTTTACCGATCACACTCCAAACATAAAATTTTAAGTAGACATCTTGAATTTGATTGTGCAACTTGGAAATATTTCATCTCATAAAAATTGAGCAAGTTATGGCCTTAGGAAGTTGACTTTCAAATTAGGGTTTAGACAAAATGACCTATAATGTTTCAACATAGAAAATGATTTTCTAAGAAAAAATTGCTCTAGGTCTAAACATGAAAGTTGTTTGGAATGTCATTTAGAGTAACTTTGCTCTTGGAATAATTTTCATATGGTGAATATTGTAGGAGATATGGTCTAGGAAGACCCAGTTTTGATCAGATGAATTCATCTGGCCAATCACCAACTTTCTAACTTTCAATTCTATTGACTTTCTTGGCTCATGGTAGATAATATATGCATAAGATGATGAATTTTGAAGTGTCCCTTGAGAAATTTGATCAATTGGTAAGATAGCTTATTGGAGAAGTTACTCAAGATACCCAGTCAAACTAGGGTTTCCAAGGCAACTCACCCTCAAACTTTTGAAGAAAACTTGATCAATATAACATGTAGGAATCAATGGAACTTATATAGGATGCTCATAACCACTCTTGGATCAGATCATGGTTGTTCTCTTTGTCATGAGGGGTCTCAAACCCTAGATATGAACTTGATAGATCAATGGTGATCATGCCCTACCTACAAAAGAGTTAGGCAAATACAAATACATATTTTTGGTATTTTGGTTAGTAAAATGATAATATACAAGTATGATACAATCACATAATGCTTGGTGATCTCTCTCAAAACAAACCCAATGAAAGAGGGGTAAGGAGGATGCCAAGGTATGATCCCAATGCTAATGCTTATGATGAAATTGCATGAGGGATCCTAAAGTGACAATGATTAAGATATAATTTTCCCTGTTGTTTTCCCTTTTAATGAAAAGAACCCATGACAAGCCCAAGGAGTGTGGGAACCATTTGTAGGTCCTCAATGAATTTCCCTTTTTTAATCATTAATGAAAAATTCAAGCTTCACATTCAATTTTGTGATCCTTGTCTTTTATTTATTATTTCACATTTCAAAAATGGCAATTTTCTTTTTCTTTAAAATTCTTTTCAAATGATTTTATTTCTCTCATATCAATAAAATAATAAACCCCAAATCATGTAGATCCACCTCGACAACTACCAATGATAATTCGGCTATAGTCTCGTATGACTTGGACAACCCGATTAATCAATTCGACGAGGATTGTGATGAAGAAGATGAGCTCCCTGAAGAATTGGGAAGGTTTCTCAAGGAAGAAGAAAAAGTCATCCAGACACACGAAGAATCAGTTAAAGTGGTTAACCTTGGAACAAACGAAGAGGAAAAAGAGGTCTGAATAGGCTCAGATCTACAAGATGAGGTGAAAACAAAGTTGATCAAGCTCTTGAAGGAGTACATGGATGTGTTCACATGGTCATACCAAGACATCCTCGGCCCCGAGGAAGGAACCGAGCCTGGATCCTGATGGACCTTGGTTTCTTATGGATCTTCTAATGCCCATGGCAATGACATTGGGGAAGTTATCACCTCTCTAACTGCTTTCCCCATCCCCTTCACCACAAGGTTGTGTTTTAAGTGTGGAAACAATATGGAGGAGTATGAGGCTTGTATCTTCGGTATTGAAGCTGCGATTGATCTTAGGATCAAAATCCTTGAAGTTTATAGGGATTCAGCCTTGGTTGTTAGCCAGGTCAAGGGAGATTGGGACACTAGAGATTACAAGTTCATCCATTTCAAGAAGCACGCCCTGAAACTAATCCCTTACTTTGATGATGTAGCGGTGTATTCGTCGCTATATGATTTATTGATTAAACCATAAGCAAAGCATACAAAGAAATCGAGTCGCCACCGCACTTTTATTTATCCTAAGGATTGGCTAAAAAGCGAACAAAAGCCTAAGAAGTTTTACACGTAGAAAACTAATAAAAAGATCAGAGAGTCTGGGTAAGGGGTAAATTACGCAATGGGAAGGTGTTAGGCACCCATCACGTCCTAGGTACTCCTAGGGAGCCCTTTTCACACTTGTTGTATAAAAATGTTTATTTGTTTATGACATATTGTGCAAACATGAATGGGAAGAGGAGAATGTACAATTTTATTATTTTTGTGTTTGAACGGATGAACCCGTTGCCTACGTACCTTCCATCAAAGGTAAGGATCAAAACGTCGTAGTTCGACTAAAAGATTTCCAAAATATGAATGAGTTCATTTTAAAACAAGAGCACTAAGGCTTTTCATTACCAATGGGAGAAAACTCAACCTGAATCAACAATCCACCATGCGAGGACGACTTCGACGTACTAGAGGGGTTAACCCTGTTTTCAGCACGGAAGTCTTACAATCGACTCACTAAGGATATGGTAAGATTTACATCAACCACTATGGCAATTGAAACCTATGGCTAATGTATGAAAACATATTAACAATGGACAAGGCCACAAAACAATTGAATGGGTGAAGTTAATTGATTATGAGTATTCACAAAATATGGCCACGGTATGATTAAGATTGATTCAAAGAAGTGTTATGAAATGGAGTTTGAAAAGTCAAGGACTTAGGGTCCAGGTTTCTAATTTGAAAAGACATGAAGATGTTTGCACAACACATCAAAGTTTTGGAAGCAAAGTGTGAAAAGGTTTAGGACAAAGAGGGTATGGATAACGGAGTGTAAAACTTCTCAGAAAGGTTCACCTCTTGAGATCATATAGAAGATGATTCAAGTGTGTCCTTAGGAATAGGCAAATGAGCAATAACAAATAATCAAACAAATGATACCGGAGGCCAATAGTTGGGCTTATACCAATCTTATAACAAAAGCGGATACCGGATACCAATAGATGGATTTACACCAGTCTCCTAAACAAACAGGGATGTCAGATGCCAATAAATGGACTTATTCCAACCTCCTAAAACAAAACAAAACCTGGATATCAGATGCCAATATATGGGCTTACTCTAATCTCCTCAAAGTAAAACAAAATGTGGATGTCAGATGCCAATTTGTCTGGACTTACTCTAATCTCCAACTGATGATCATAGGAATACAAAAGCCAACAACATGGTCTTACAATTGCACCCTCACATACAACAAACAAACAATGCACTAAGCAATGGGCATAAGTGGCCAAATGAAATGGTCTTACACTTTATCCCTTCCAAATCATAGGAACAATGGCCAATCAACATGGACTTACAGTTGTCCTCAATGGGTAAACCAAAGATGGTCACAAAGATATGAAATGATGATCATGCAATAATGAACAATCAATGATGATAAGTGCATAATGGCAAACAAGCCAACATGTACAAATGCAACAAGCAATCAATCAAACAAAGTCATTTAGCACTCACTATAACCAAGCAATTAGGCTCAATCAAAGGGTTAGACTTTAAAGTTAACTGGAATGGGGTAAGTGGTGCTCTTAACCTTGACATTGAGAGCCAAGGTGAAGTGGATGAACGGATATGAGGGGTGTGCCTCATCACTCTTATCCCTGGTCAGGGAGAGCATAGAATATCAGAAGGTGTGGGAGTTCAGAAAGTTGGAACTCTCTCCACAAATTAATGACTCGATGGATCTTGGGCTTTTACTCACTATGCATCAACACATGTGGTGTGAGCAAGGTGAGTGACACACAGAATAGTAGGAGATAGGCTACATATCTCTTCTATCTACCAATTGCCTCATATGAGGTCTTTTCCTGCTTGGGGGACAAAGTAAACAATCACAAACATTGCCTCTTAAGGAGGACTTCAGACAGGTGCCTGGCCAAGTAACAGGCCAGGTCTTCCAGACTACATGGAGACAAGAGATTCTACCTCAATGCTAATGCTATCAAGCAAAGCAAGCAAGTTCAAGATGAACTATAGCAACTTAATGTACCTGAAATCAATCAAATATAATCAGTACACCAATCACAAAGTCAAAACAGACAAGGTAAGAACCAATAGTCAACACAATCAATCACATGTGCAAAGCATAAACTCAAATGAAATGAGCTAGCATCCTACAAAACAAACCAAGTTAGTTCATAACAATCAAATAAACCAAACTCAATCAACTTGAATTAATCTCCTTAAAGCAATTGCTTCTTAAACCTGAAAATCAAACTCAAATGTGAGAGGTAAACCCTTAGGCCAAAGCCTAGGGTCCAAGATAGGGAAAAAATTTAAAACAGAACATGAAACTTAATCAAAATCAAGATTAATCAAATTAGAACAAATTTCAATTGGTCTCACATCAAAACTATTCATCAATTGCATTTCATAAGCAAATCATGTCAAACTAGGCAAGTTGAGAACTCAATGATGTAAACAGAATGATCACAAGCATATCAATACCAAAATGGCTCAATAAATTCCAGGAAACGTCATGCTTAAGCAGAACACATTGAATGAGCAACACACCAAATTTCATGGCTTTTGGATAAGTGGAAGCAAGTCAATTAAAATCAACAAATCAAAGCATGTTCAAGCAAGCTCATACAAGTCACTAAATGGTACATCAAGTTCATGCAATCATAAAACAGGAACCAAACATGATAAATGAATGAAATCAAAGCCATGGCAAACTTCAAGATGTCTATAATATACATGCCAAATTTCAAGTCCATCCAATAAACACCAAGGATTTCCCAAAACATATGGTATCATGACTCACAAAATGTCAACAATTGGTCAAACAGGGGAAAAATTCTCAAACAAATAGAAAATGCATTCAAAAATCCCAGGAAAAATCACAAGCAAACTAGACATCCATAAGTATCAACATGCAAAAATCCAGAGCAATTGGCATAGCATAAGCATGGAAAATAAAATCAAGATCATGGACAAGAAATGGTGTGACATACATTGTCACACCTCCAAAGATCACATCATATCTCATAATCCAGAGATGCAAAAATAGCAAACCATATACCAAAATGAACAGGAGTGAGTCTAGATCATGCATATAAAATTTCAAGCATTTTGGAGCAAGCATCAAGATTTCACAATCAAAATGGTAAAACATAGGCAAAAAGCATACATGATCAAAACCATTAGACCAAAGTAAAAACAAGCCGTGCACAACTTTTGTTATCATGCCTATAAAAAACTAGAGGAAATGGAGATCAATGCAAAAATTCCCACTCAATTTGGATCATCCATGAAGTTTTTATGATTTTTTGAAGTTTGATTATGAAATGAAATAAACATTTAAGTTGGAAAATGATTTAAATGAAGCGCATGGCAATTTGGTAATTAGGCCGAACATTTGAATTCAGCGCGCCACATGAAACGCTGCGTTTCATTAAAAGAAACGCAACTCCAATCAGGTCGTGACATCTGGACCAATTCATGCGCATAAACACGAAATAACATGCAGGCCACGCGGGGAATGGATCAAACAGCGCTGGAAACACGAAACCCTAATGTTCTTCACGAAACTCACCGTGTTCATCATCTCAAGATCCAATGTTCACAGAAATTCACAATCCACATATCAATCGAAACGTCATGCATCACACATCATTAATCCAGCAATAGCTTCACCTAATTCTAAACATGTTAACCGGATCGAGCAATGGAAAGTTCTCATGTCAAAGTTCAAAACAGCATAGCTAACTCAAAACTTAACGAAGTTACACGATTCAAAGTTTAACATGACCTACATGCCAAGATCTACACGACGCATACATTGATTTCACGAATTAGGATCATCGAATTCTCACCTTGTTGATGATGCAGAGCTGGAATTGAGCTTTTTAATGCCTGAAAGTGTGAAACAGTAGTTCTACAATGATGAAGAAGATGTATGGATGCAAAGAAGTAGCTCAGCAATGCACGATTCTCCTTGAAATTCCAACTGCCATGTGAGTGAGCTTGCTTCAACAGTCACGATCTTCAAGTATTCTCCACGATCTTGCTTCAACAGATCTTCCCAAAGCCTACAAGAGATGATTGGAACAAAGAGCAGGCAAAAGAAATCAAGAAAATCGATGGAAAAAGGTTGAAGAAAATTGAGAAAATTTGAGAGAATTGAGATGATTTTTGATTTGGATCTGAGATTCTGATTGTGGATCTCGAAATTCTGTTATGATTAATGCTTTATAGTCCCTGTTAATCCACTTCCTTAATCAAGATTAGCAACAATGGATTGGATTAGTGAAAATGCACATGTTATGTAAAAATGCCAAAATGCCCTTATGCAAGTGTGATCAATGGAACAGTGCAAAACCAGCTGAAGCAAGTCCAAATTTCTGTTTTAGAAGCAATGTGAATTGGTTTGGCATGAAAATTGTGTGTATTTTTTAAAAATGGCCTTTTTCCCACCAAAATTTAAAATGGTTCACTTGAAAAATGACCTTTTTATGTGATGATTTTTGATGAAATGTAATGATGGATCATGATAGAGCATGTCAAATGGGATTTGCTCAAAGAAACCTCACTCAATTTGGCCAAATGGTTCAAGAGTTATGCCTCCTTGAAGTTCAACTTTTCTTGAAAATGATTTGATCATAACTTGCCAACCACACATGAGAAACGAGTGTTCTTGGACTTTTTGGAAAGGAAGGAGCAAGGTATTCAACTTTCATGTTGGACAAATTTTGATTTGAAGCTTTCTTGATGATGTAATTTTGAGGAGAAGACCTTTCCATTTTTGGCAGTTGAAAATTACAGGTCATTACTATTTTTGGAAACTTTTTGTCTGACCTCCAATTTCTCAATGATGATGTTTGACATGTTATATTAGGCTTGTATGGGCATGAATAAGACCTCTCAAACCAATTCCCACCATCAAATCCCTGATTAAATGCACAGTTGACCACAGTTGACTTTGCTAGGGTTTTGGTTGACTGAGCCATGCTTTAATGAATTCCAAGCCTCTACCACTTGAGACTTTGATTCCAAATGATGTCACAACTCATATGAACTCTTGATTAATGATTATGGTGCCTAAATTCTTCAAGAATGGCCACCATCTAGCTCAATGGCTGATTTTGACTAATTTGACCTAATTGCTTCATCTGCAAGTAACATGGATAGATGATAATATTTTTGTACTTTTGGTTAGTAAACAAATGAAAAGCAATGATATACATATGCAAAACATGCTTGGTGATCAAGAACCACACTCAAAAGATGACCCACCCACAAGAAAGGAGGTAAAGGTGTACAATGATCCTTGAGGCAATGAATGATATGATATGATGCCATGAGGGATCTTAGGGCAAAAATTGGGGTCTTACAGATGAAATCACATTCCATCACATCCCTCGAGAAGATAATCAACTAGGTCACGCCTTGGCAACTTTGGCATCCATGTGTAAGGTCAAGTGGAATAATGAAGCACCATCCTTTAACCTGAATTACTTGGACGATCCCGCTTACTATTTGGCAACTGAAGACGAAGCCGACGATTATCCTTGGTTCTATGATATTATAAGATTCTTAGAGTACTGTCAATAATACTATAAGGACGCATCCATTACCGATAATATGTACCTTCAGAAATTGTCTTCCAAGTTCTTCTTATGCGGAGGGGTACTGTACAAGAGAAATTATGATTCGGTTTTGCTAAGATATGTGAACAAGTAAGAAGCAAACCAAATCATAATGGAAATTCATCAGGGATATTATGGAATGCATGTCAGTGGACACACCGTGGTGAAAACGATCTTGAGGGTCGTCTATTATTGGACTACTATGGAGGTTGATTGTCACCGCCACGTCCAAACATGCCATAAGTACCAGATATATGCCGACAAGATTCATGTGACGCCAATGCCACTCAATGTCTTGACATCTTCTTGGCGTTTTTCCATGTGGGTCATTGACGTAATCGAACACATAGAGCCGACTGCCTCAAATGGACACCACTTCATCCTTGTAGTTATTGACTATTCACAAAATGGGTGGAAGCAGTCTCATACGCAAACATTACTAGACAAGTGGTGGCTCGGTTCATAAGAAAAAAAATCATTTGTCGTTATGGGGTCCCCAATAAGATCATTACGGATAATGGAACTAACCTCAATAACAAGATGATGAAAGAGTTGTACCAAAGTTTCAAAATTAACCACCATAACTCATCACCTTATAGGCCTAAGATGAATGGCATTGTCAAGACAGATAACAAAAACATTAAGAAGATCATGCAAAAGTTGGTGGAAACCTACAAATATTGGCACAAGATGCTCCCATTCACATTACATGGCTATTATACCTCAATACATACCTCCATTTGGGAACCCCCTTCTCTCTCGTGTATGGCATGTATATGGTCCTTCCTATTGAAGTAAAGACTCATTCCTTAAGGATTTTGACCAACGCCAAGCTTGATGAAGCTGAATGGGTTCAAGCCCGGTTTGGAGGTCAACTTGTACTTGGAAATACCTCCAAATAGAAAACCTGATGCCATGTGCAAAATTCAGCCTTTCCCCAAAATGGCAAAAAGCAGATTTTATAGCAAGGCTTCTCATTGCCTTTGTTAAATCCAAAACCACGATAGGGACCAAGACAAACTTTCCTGCAGTGCAAACAACCACATAAGGTATTTGTTTCTTTGTTCCCTAACAATGTTCCAACTCACATGCCAATTATGTTCAAACCCTTTGAAACTCCCCTAAAAACCATCCAGACACCTTCCCTATAAATAGGTGAAGGTGTTCCATTACAAAGCTAAGCTGAAAAAGGCCCCAAACACCCATTAATAGAGAATTGGGCTTTCACTTCCAGAGCTCTTCAACCTCAAATCACCACCCCAAAAGCTTCACCTAACATCACTCAGGCATCCTAAACACTTAACCACCCTTTCCCAACCCTCATCTGACCTGAGCCATACTGTCAGAAAACTCCCCTGAGCAACTTCTGATCAGGTAGTATCACTCACCCCCATCTCTAAAACAAGTTCCTATTCATTTCGAAATCACTCATTGAACATTTCCCCTAACTTTGCACCTTTGATTGCTTAGTTTTTAGAGTTTAATTTTTATTTTAGGTCAACTATGTTCTTTAATATCATGGTGAAATAGTCACCACTCAGAGCCAATCAATGACTCATGAGTGGGGATAATGATTTGTTAATGATCATACAACAAACCTTGATGCTTAGAACTGATTGGAAACTCATGTTTTTGAGTTTAGATTCTGAGTTGGTTGAAGGTTGAAGATAACCGTTGGGGTGTGTTTGAAATTCAATCCAAATGTTTGTCACACTCTGATTGGTTGAAACGCGCACACATCCCATGTATTTATTATTTTTATTATTTATTTGCTTCACTCTATTTTATACCACAATCGGGCCTTTGGCCTCGTGGGTCAGGGGGTTAATCCCCCCATGACCCCAAGGTCAGGCGTTCGACCCCCAACGTGTGCACCCTGACCATATTTTTCATATTTGTGTTATTTTATTTATTTATTTTCTATTTTATTATCCTTTTGATTTTATTTTTTAACCATTCCATTTTTATTATTTTGTAAATATGTTAAACACAAACCCCCTTTATTTTTGCCTCTAGGATTTGATGGTGACTTATTTTATTTCATTTGGATTATTTTTGATGGACTTTTGAAGTCTTGAAGTTAAGGACTAATGAAAACCATTTAAGTCGTGAAATGTTTGGATTAGGGTTGATTAAAACCTTCCATGCTTCAAACCTACCATTGGATGATGATGTGTTCATCCATGGTACTTTTGAAGCATGGATAGGTTGCCCCTATTTCAAATAACTTGGTAATTTGACTTATGGGTGAAGTCTTATTTTGTTAGCTTTGATTCATCTTATACATTTACATTTCATTTGGTTTATACTAGCTTACTAACACATCTATACTCTTTTGCTTATCATATTAATTAATTAACCTAACCCTACTAACGGAGTTGAAATTTGGTGGAAACCCGAGATGTTTCATTGCCATTATAATTTTTCAATTTCTTTTCGCAATCACCTCTTTTAGGAATTGCTTCCTTTTACAAAATCACCCATTTTTGGGAAAATTTATCAATAAAATCAATTCCCTCATACGTGCTTAACATTTTTATTTTTCCTGCTTTGTTTGTGAACTATGACTTTTTCTCAAAATGATATTACATTGGAAATTTCTTGACAAAAACAACCTTTTTTAAACAATTTTTTAAGGGAAATAACATCGAATTACTTCTCTTTCATAAGTATATAAAGGTAACCAAAAACATGTTTGGTATCCCCGCCTGAAAGCGCCACACAGTCCTGTAGACATGGGGTTGTTAGTTCGTTTTGTCCTTTGAAATTTTAAGTCAATATGAATAGATTTATTTACAAGTTTGATTTAAGAAAAAGAAGTTCAAAAATTCAATGGCATAAGGCCAAAGTTTCTATTTGAAATAACGCTTAAGTTTGAATCACAAGCAAACAAAGTTTTTGAAAAGGGGGAGAGATTTTGAAATTTAAGAAGTGGGAGGAGATGAAGAGGCTATCCTAAGCATAAAATTAAAAGTTAAGAGTTGAAAAGAACTGACTAATGGGATGCAATCCAACATACAAGAATGTTACATAGAAAACCCACTTTCTCTTTGGACTTTGAATCAAACAATAATCAATCAGGCAATTAGCAATATCAGACATCATGAAGATCAAGGCATAAAATAAAGATAGCCACATCCAAGCAAGCAAATCCCATAGCTAGCGGTCTTCTTTGTCTTCTCATGTATCAGATGTAATACTCCTTGATCAACTCAGAATAAAACATTAGACACAAGATCAAAATGACAGTTTGCATCAAGTAGTGTTTTGCTTTTTAATTGATTAAGTCATTCTTTGGAGAACACTCAACCATCCACTCACAAGCATGGATCCTTGAACTAAGACATCTTCCATAGGAAGGAAAAAAGGCCAAGTTTCCATACAATACCGTGAAAGATGGGAGACTTGCAATCTCACTTACTAAAACGATATGCCTTTGGGGTCAAATTTAGCTCTATGTTAAGCAATCGTAATTGGACTTATGTAGAAGTCACAACTATCTGAGGCCGGGCAATAAAAATTTAGGTGTTAATGCATGTGAGAGATTGGTATAATGAACCAAACTCCTAAAACATACCACATGTAACACCCCGATAAAATTAAGATAATTATTTAATTTAAGTTAATATTATAATTATTAATTTAATTAAATAATTTGGAAAATTATTGGATTATTTTATTATTGGAATAATTATTTATTGGAATAATATATAAGTTGGAATAATAAAAAGTCCCAATTTTTGGAAAAGGGTTTTCACGTGAAAAGGAAAAGAGAAGCGGCTGAAAGTGGAAAAGGGCAAAAAGGCAGAGCAAGAGAAGAGGAAAGGCTTGAAGCTAACGGAACTGCCGGATTTACTCAGGTAAGGGGGGTTTATCGTCGTTTGATGGGTCTTATGGGATAGCATGTAATGGGTAGTGATAAACCTCTGAATTTGACTCTGATTTGAATGATGCATGCCGAATTGTGAAAATATTTGATGAACGAAAATTTGATCGTAATCGAAGGAATTTCGTATGATTTAGATGTAAAGATGTTAGGATTGTAGAGTCGAATGTGTCTGATCTGTATCTGATAGAATGAACGAAAGTGTATGAAAATTGAACTGTAGAAGGTTGGGATTGGAGAGATCTCGTAGCAGAGAAAACCCATAGCAGATCTGGAAAATAGATTCTGGTCATACGCGTATGGCACTAGGCAATACGCGTATGGGATGGCTTGAAAAAGGGGAGTTTTGGCGCTGGTACGCGCCATACGCGTGTGATACGCGTATCCCTGGAGTGGTACGTGTATGGAGTATACCATACACGTATGAGTGAAAGAGATGGTGTTTTGAACGTGAAATTGTCTCTGTTGGTACGCGTAGGAGGATGTGGTACGCGTAGCATACGCGTATGAGAGTGGGCAATACGCGTATGGACTTGGTCAGGTTTGGGCAATACGCGTATGGGCATAGGCAATACGCGTATGGGCAGACTTGTGGTTTTTCCGAACTGTTGTCGTGCAGTTTTTGGTTGTTTAGGCTGAGTGATGTACTTAGCTGATGTATGACGTAGTAGGGATCATTTCCCGTTGTTTGAGTAGTATAGGTATTAGTAGAGTGTGCTAATACTATGATTGATTGTGGCATGATGTGATATGCTTTTGTTGATGATATGTGATGGTATACATGGTGTTATGAATATCTGCATTTGTGAATAGACTATTTTATGGCTTAGAGTGTGAGCATGTGTCTATTCTTGAATTGTTGTTGATGTTGCATTGCTAGGTGATTAGCATGTATATTGTGGCCTTTATGGTGGTAGCTAATTCCCATGGTGAGGAATTAGTGAGTAAATCATTTTGATTGTTGTTGTTGATGTTTGCATGCTAGGTGATTAGCGTGCATAGCATGGCCCATTTGGGGTGGTAGCTAATTCCCATGGTGAGGAATTAGTGAGTGAGTCACTATGTCTCAAATGAGTGGGGCTAGTGAGCTTGGTAGCCGTGCCTGGATTTGGACGGTGAGGTTGAACTATATGTTCACAAAATAGTCGGTACCGCATGCATGGAGTCTCATTGCATAATATATGTATGGCGTGTAATATGAATGGATGTATTCCAATATTACACGTGTGTCTGTGTTGGTATTGTTGTGTTGTTATGATGTATGATGTTTGAGTTGGTATGCTGTTCCTGAATGTGTTTTAATTTGAGTAATGAAGTGTGTTAAATCACTTAACATAACATGATATTTTATAATACTCATTATATTGATTGAGGAACTCACCCTTACAACTATTTTTCAGGTAACGAGAAATGAGTTGAGTAGAAGCTAATGCTTGGAGTCTAGTGTAGTCTCCGTAGTGGGTCGTGCTCTGATAGATGTAACATCGGGACGGGATGTCTGAAATGTTTACTGTTGGTTGTAAACCATTTACTTGTGGTGTGTTACATGTTTTGATTGATTTGATTTATATTCCGCTGCGATTTATGCGAAAATCTATTTGATTAAATAAAGAGCATGACAATTATTTTTGGAACATGGTGTGAAGTGATTGTGTGACACCCTTGAAGGGCATAATTACTCTGATTGATATATGTTTTATTTTTTTATTTTATTTAAACATTTGGGGTATTTTAGAAGGGTGTTACATTAGTGGTATCAGAGCATAGTCGGTCGAGTCGAGTCGTAATTATTCTGTTTCCCCTGTACGGGATAGGTGTTGTGTAACCCTATCAGTACTTATTGTTTTAGCTTGTTGGGTTTCAGAATTGAGATGGCTGGAAGAGGTAGAGATGATGCTGCGATTGCTGAGGCTTTGGGTATGCTAGCTGGAGTACTTGGAGGGAATCCGAATGTCGTGGGAATGGGAGCTGCTCGTCAACTGAGTGAGTTCCAGAAGAACAATCCTCCAATGTTCAAGGGAGCATACGATCCAGATGGTGCTCAGAAGTGGTTGAAGGAGATCGAGAGAATCTTCCGAGTGACTGAGTGTGCCGATAACCAGAAGGTCAAGTTCGGTACGCACATGCTGTCAGAGGAAGCAGATGATTGGTGGGTTGCTACCCGCACTGAGTTGGAAACTGCAGGGAATGCTGAGATCACTTGGGCTGTGTTCAGAGAGAGATTCCTGAGGAAGTATTTTCCAGAGGATGTTAGAGGAAAGAAAGAGATAGAGTTCTTGGAATTGAAGCAGGGCAATCGGTCTGTTACTGAGTATGCTGCTAAGTTCACAGAGCTGTCGAAGTATTACATTCCCTATAATGAGGCTGCTGGAGAATTTTCGAAATGTGTGAAATTTGAGAACGGGTTACGTCCCGAGATCAAGCAGGCTATTGGATATCAGCGGATCAGAGTGTTTTCTGACTTGGTTGACTGTTGCAGGATTTTTGAACAGGATTCCAAAGCCAGAGCAGAGAGCTATCAGCAGAGGGTTGATAGGAAAGGCAAGAATCAGAATGATCGTGGGAAACCGTATGCAGCTGGCAAAGGTTTCCAGAGACAGAGTGGGATGAAGAGGCCTAGTGGGGGAGACTCTAGTGCCCCTGTTAAGTGTTTCAGATGTGGTCAGGCTGGACATCGTATCCATGAGTGTACCAGTAATGAGAAGAAGTGTTTCAAATGTGGGAAAGGTGGTCATTTGGCTGCAGATTGCCGGTTGAAAGCTGTGACTTGTTTCAACTGTGGAGAGGTGGGTCATATCAGTCCACAGTGTCCTAAGCCAAAGAAAGAGAATCAGTCAGGAGGCAAGGTTTTTGCTCTATCGAGTTCTGATGACTTTTGCAGATGATCATTTGATCCGAGGTACGTGTTATATTAATGGCTTTCCTCTTGTAGCTATTATTGACACAGGTGCGACTCATTCTTTTATATCTGTGGATTGTGCTGTGAAACTTAAGTTAGAGATATCTGAGATGCATGGAAGTATGGTGATTGATACTCCTGCGAAGGGTTCAGTGACTACTACTTCAGTTTGTTTAAACTGTCCTTTGAGTATTTTTGGTAGAGACTTTGGGATGGACCTAGTGTGTCTTCCACTAGTACAGATTGATGTTATTCTGGGTATGAACTGGTTGGTGTGTAACCGAGTTTCTATCAATTGTTTTGATAAAACTGTGATCTTTCCTGAGATTGAGGAAGGAAAGGATTTGTTTCTATCAGCGAGGCAAGTGAATGAGGCAGTAGTAGAAGGGGCAGAGTTGTTTATGCTGTTAGCGACTTTGGAGGCTAAAGATAAACTGGTGATTGGCGATCTAGCTGTGGTGCGTGACTTTCCTGATGTGTTTCCGGAAGAGGTGAATGAATTGCCGCCAGAGCATGAAGTTGAGTTCTCGATTGATTTGGTACCTGGTACTAGACCGATATCGATGGCTCCGTATCGTATGTCTGCTGTTGAGTTAACTGAATTGAAGAGTCAGTTGGAAGATCTGTTGGATAAGAAATTTATTCGTCTGAGTGTGTCACCGTGGGGTGCACCAGTGTTATTGGTTAAGAAGAAAGAAGGTACTATGAGGTTGTGTGTGGACTACAGGCAACTGAATAAAGTGACGATCAAGAATCGGTATCCTTTGTCGAGGATTGATGATTTGATGGATCAGTTGGTTGGTGCGAGTGTGTTCAGCAAAATAGATTTGAGATCGGGATATCATCAGATACGTGTGAAAACTGAAGATATTCAGAAGACTGCTTTCAGAACAAGGTATGGACATTATGAGTATTCTGTAATGCCTTTTGGTGTGACTAATGCGCCTGGAGTATTTATGGAATATATGAATAGGATTTTCCATCCGTATCTAGATAAGTTTGTTGTAGTGTTTATTGACGATATTTTGGTGTATTCGAAATCTGAAGAAGAGCATGCTGAACATTTGAGATTGGTTTTAGGAGTTCTACGAGAAAAGAAATTGTTTGCTAAACTATCCAAGTGTGAATTTTGGCTAGAAGAGGTTAGTTTTCTTGGTCATGTGATTTCAAGAGGTGGTGTTGTTGTTGATCCTTCTAAGATAGAAGCGGTATCTAAGTGGGAAGCTCCTAAGTCTGTCGCTGAGATTCGAAGTTTCCTTGGATTGGCTGGTTATTATAGGAAGTTCATTGAGGGATTTTCTAAGTTGGCGTTACCGTTGACGATGTTGACTAGGAAGGGACAAGCGTTTGTTTGGGACTCAAAGTGTGAAGAAGGTTTCCAAGAGTTAAAGAGAAGGCTAACTACTGCTCCTGTTCTGATATTACCGAGTCCGTCGGAATCATTTGAAGTTTATTGTGATGCTTCATTGTTGGGTTTAGGTGGTGTGTTGATGCAGAATAAGCAGGTTGTAGCTTATGCTTCGAGACAACTGAGGGTTCATGAGAGGAACTATCCGACGCACGATTTAGAGTTGGCAGCCGTGGTGTTTGTTCTGAAGTTGTGGAGGCACTACTTGTACGGGTCAAGATTTGAGGTTTTCAGTGACCATAAGAGTTTAAAGTATTTGTTCGATCAAAAAGAGTTGAATATGAGACAAAGGAGATGGTTAGAATTTCTGAAGGATTATGATTTTGGTTTGAATTACCATCAGGGTAAAGCAAACGTAGTGGCTGACGCATTGAGTCGGAAATCATTGCATATGTCTATGTTAATGGTTAAGGAATTGGATTTAATTGAGCAGTTTAGAGACTTGAGTTTGGTGTGTGAGAGTACTCACAATAGTGTTAAATTGGGTATGTTGAAGTTAACGAGTGGTATTTTGGATGAGATTAGAGAGGGCCAAAAATCCGATATGCTTTTGGTTGACAAGTTGACTTTAGTGAATCAAGGTCAAGGTGGTGAATTCAGAGTTGATGAGAAAGGTGTTTTGAAATTTAGTAATCGGGTGTGTATTCCGGATGTTATCGAACTTAAGAAGAGTATTCTGGAGGAAGGACATCGTAGTGGCTTGAGTATTCATCCTGGAGCTACGAAGATGTATCATGATTTGAAAAAGTTATTTTGGTGGCCGGGAATGAAAAGAGAAATTGCGAGTTTTGTTTATTCGTGTTTGACTTGTCAGAAGTCAAAGATTGAGCATCAGAAGCCGCCTGGGCTAATGCAACCGTTGGCTATTCCAGAGTGGAAATGGGACAGTATCAATATGGATTTTGTTTCTGGTTTACCGAGGACGAGTAAGAATTTTGAAGCTATCTGGGTGATTGTTGATAGATTGACGAAATCGGCTCATTTCATTCCGATCAGAATGGATTATCCGTTAGAAAGATTAGCCGAGTTGTATATTGAGAAGATTGTAAGTTTGCATGGTATTCCGTCGAGTATCGTTTCGGACAGAGATCCTAGATTTACATCGAAGTTCTGGGAAGGTTTGCAGAAGGCTTTGGGAACTAAGCTGAGATTGAGTTCTGCATATCATCCGCAGACTGATGGTCAGACTGAGAGGACGATTCAGTCACTAGAGGATCTTTTGAGGGCTTGTGTTTTGGAAAAGGGAGGTGCTTGGGATTGTTATTTACCTTTGATTGAGTTTACCTACAACAATAGTTTTCATTCGAGCATTGGTATGGCACCGTTTGAAGCTTTGTATGGTAGGAGATGTCGGACGCCTTTATGTTGGTATGAGTCCGGTGAGAGTGTTGTGGTTGGACCGGAGATTGTTCAACAAACTACGGAAAAGATTAAGATGATTCGGGAGAAGATGAGAATTGCTCAAAGTCGCCAGAAGAGTTATCATGACAAGAGGAGGAAGTCACTTGAGTTCCAAGAGGGAGATCATGTGTTTCTTCGTGTTACTCCGATAACTGGTGTTGGTCGAGCTTTGAAGTCGAAGAAGTTGACACCTCGATTTATTGGCCCTTACCAGATTTTAGAGAGGATAGGAGAGGTAGCCTATCGTATCGCTTTACCGCCGTCGCTTGCGAATTTGCATGAGGTTTTTCATGTGTCTCAGTTGAGGAGGTACATTCATGATCCGTCGCATGTATGTGGGCACCTTTCGGAGTAGTAATAACAGCGCCAATTCCACTTCCTCTAGCATTGACAGCCCCATCAAACAACAAAGTCCACTTTTCGTTTGGATCAGGTCCCTCCTCAACAACTGGCTCTTCACAGTCTTTTATCTTGAGGAACATGATGTCTTCATCAGGGAATTCAAACTTCATCGGCTCATAATCATCAATCGGCTGCTCGGCAAGGTAGTCTGACAGAATACTACCTTTGATGGCCTTCTGTGACGTGTACTGAATATCATACTCTTTTAAAATCATTTGCCAACGAGCGACCCTTCCGGTGAGAGCTGGCTTCTCGAATATGTATTTCACTGGATCCATCTTAGAAATCAACAAGGTAGTATGGTTCAACATATACTCCCTCAGTCGGCGAGCAGCCCAGGCCAAAGCACAGCAAGTTTTCTCAAGCTGCGAATATTTGACTTCACAGTCGGTAAACTTTTTGCTAAGGTAGTATATGGAATGCTCTTTTCGACCAGACTCGTCATGCTGTCCCAATACACACCCCATCGAGTTCTCAGTCACTGATAGGTACATTATCAGAGGTCTCCCAGGAACTGGAGGTATAAGGATCGGAGGTTTCTGTAGATACTCTTTTATCTTCTCGAAAGCCCTTTGACAATCTTCATTCCACCTGATAGCCTGATCTTTCCTCAGCAATTTGAAAATTGGCTCACACGTGGTTGTTAGGTGAGAGATGAACCTTGCAATGTAGTTCAACCTCCCTAAGAAACTACAAACTTGCTTCTCTGTTCTTGGCTCAGGCATTTCCTGTATTGCTTTCACTTTGTCAGGATCCACCTCAATCCCTTTTCCGCTAACAATAAAACCCAACAATTTTCCCGATCTCACCCCGAAAGTGCACTTGTTCGGGTTAAGTCTCAGTTTGAATTTCCTCAAACGCTCAAACAGTTTCTGCAAATTCACTAAATGTTCTTCTTCTGTCTGAGATTTGCAATCATATCATCAACATAAACCTCGATTTCATGATGAATCAAATCATGGAACAGAGTTACCATAACTCGTTGATATGTTGCTCCGGCATTTTTCAGACCAAACGGCATCACCTTGTAGCAGAAGGTGCCCCATGGGGTTATGAAAGTTGTCTTTTCCATATCCTCTGGTGCCATCTTGATTTGGTTATAGCCAGAAAAACCATCCATGAAAGAGAATACCGAGAACTGAGCTGTATTATCCACCAAAACGTCAATGTGAGGTAATGGGAAATCATCTTTAGGGCTAGCTCTGTTCAGGTCCCGGTAGTCGACACACATCCGTACTTTTCCATCCTTCTTAGGTACTGGGACGATGTTTGCAACCCATGGCGGATAATTGGTGACTGCTAGAAACCCTGCATTCAACTGCTTTTGCACTTCTTCCTTTATCTTGACAGCCATCTCTGGTCTTGTTCTTCTGAGCTTCTGCTTGACCGGAGGACAACCTTCTTTGAGAGGCAAGCGGTGTACCACGATGTCTGTGTCCAGCCCAGGCATGTCCTGATAAGATCAGGCGAAGATGTCAACGTATTCTTGCAGCAATTCAATCAGCCCTTTCTTCACATTGTCTTCTAAAGCAGTCCCTATCTTGATTTCTCTCTTGGCGTCCTCGGTGCCGAGATTAATCACTTCAACAGACTCTTGATGCGGTTGAATAACCCTTTCCTCTTGTTTTAATAACCTGGTAAGTTCTTCAGGGAGTTCACAGTCTTCATCATCCTCTTCTTCAGTTTGAAAGATTGGATTTTCAAAGTCGAAACGAGCCATAGCAGAACCGTTATCAATAGGATCCGGTGATGTGCATCTGCATGAGTGATGGTATGTGCTTATGAGTGTGAACAAGAAGTGAAAACAAAACATTGCCATTTTTTATTTTGGAAAAACTGCAAAAATAGAAAGACAGGGAACGAAATATTTGAATGCAAAAATACGTCCTTTATTTATGATAAAAATGCAAGTGTCACATAGACGGGCCCTACAATGAGTCATTACGCCCTGGGCGGAACGTAAGACTTGGATATGCATGAATAAACAAAGAAAATTACTCTTCAAGAAGAGTGACTTGGATAATCTCTTCAGAAGACCAATTGTTGATGACTTCACCCGGGATCCTCGGACGCACCCAGTTGTTGATGTCACAATCACTATCCCCGTCTTCTTCGTTGACTGCAGAGACTTGACCATACTGAATGATGCCAGCACTGGAGAAAGTAATCGGCCCCTGATGAGTCTGAAGTGCTGAAGTTGTAGAAGTCAGAGTAGGCTGGTACCCAATCCCGAACTTATCTTCTTTCACTGGTAATTCCAACAGACGCCCCCAACCGGGAGCAACACCTGAATCCACCACGGCCCGTGCCTGCTTAAAGGATGAGATAGAGGCACCCGCTTTGACTTCTTCCACCGGAGCTGCATCCTTGACTTGAACTGACTCAAAAGCCTGACACAGAGTCTCATGAATTTCACCTTCTACTTCTACATACTTGAACGTAGACAGGTTACTGACCAGGATGTCCTCCTCACCACAGACGGTGATAATTCGTCCGTTGAACGGAAACTTAATCTTTTGGTGTAGAGTTGAAGAGACTGCCCCAGCATTATGGATCCAAAGACGACCCAGCAGGCAACTGTAGGAAGGACTGATATCCATCACGTAAAAGACAGTGTTGAAGGTTTGTGATCCAATCAGAATTGGCAATTCTACCTCTCCAAACACCGATCTCTTAGAACCATCGAAGGCTCTCACAATAAGATCTGAAGGTTTCAAGACCAAACCCTCTACTTCCATCCTCGACAGGGCCCTCTTGGGTAGCACATTGAGAGAGGAACCTGTATCCACCAGAACATGAGATAACATGGTGTCTCCGCATTCCAATGAGATGTGCAGAGCCTTGTTATGATTGCGTCCGGCTGGTGTCAAGTCAGAATCAGTAAAACCCAACACGTTGCTTGTATGGACATTGGCCATGATCCCTTCTAGTTGGTTCACTGAGATCTCCTGAGGTACATAAGCAGCATTAAGAACCTTCAGAAGCGCCTCCCTGTGTGCCTCCGAACACAATAGGAGTGAGAGAATGGATATCTTGGACGGAGTCTGAATCAACTGATCGACTACCTTGTAATCACTTTTCCTTATGATTCTCAAAAGCTCGTCCACATCCTTTGCAAAAGTGGGCTCAGAACTTTCCTGGGGTGCAGAGGTACCCCCATTCACGACTTGCTTGGCTTTGGTTTTCGCCACAGCATCAGCGTTATCAGCTTGGGTAACCGGTGGTGAGAACAATCTACCACTCCTGGTGAATCGGCCGATTCCACCGACATTATCCACTGCGGGACCTTCAACTTCAAGCTTTTGACCCTCTCCTACTTTCAGTGGCCGTCCCACCCTGTGATCGTGCGTGTATACGTTCCCCCCATAATGCCACGGAATGGCCCTTTCACTGGTGAAAGGTAAAGGACCGGGGGTTGGCAAGCGGGATCGGGATAGGCCCCGGTCCACTGGGTCCGTTAACCTCTCCAGCTGGAGGATCAGTCACTATCTCTGGTTGAGCAGAGGGATTCCTCTGTATCATCTGCCTGAGCTCTTGTTGTCCCTGAGCCACCCCTTGAACCACATCCATGAATTGGGTCATGCGGGTCCTCATCTCGGCGAGCTCTGCTTGTACACCTTCCATTGCTCTCTGTTGATTCCTGCGAGTACCGTACCGGTGAATGCCTGGGTCAGCTATCCTGCTAGTGGGACACCAAACAATATGAGAACACTGCAGCGGTACCTGTTATGCAAGATATGACAATGAAAATGTAAATGCAATGACATGTTTATCAATTCCAAAGGTATTCTACCCCCTTGATTCCAGTCATACATCAGACAGAATAATGTAAGAAGTTTGAGCAATAAAGGGAAACCATCATGCAAATGAGTTCAAGGAAAGGGGCCTTAGCCAAAATACATCAAAAGAGGATCTCCACAACAAGCCTGTGGATTATCACTCTACAGCAACAAAACAAAGAGTAATGGGAGGAACATAAACCAGGGATCAACCTCCTGTATTCAACCCATAAGGACTGCTCCTCACTTCATCCAGTAATGCCACGGTGTCGGGATGATCTGGAGATTCTGTCAAACGTCGGATGAGCAGATTCCTCTTGTGAATGATCCCATCCAGTTCGTTGATGTGTTCTCTGTAGTAATTCCCATCATCTTCTCCGAATACCTCTTCAAGTCTGGATTTCTTCAAACTTGCCAACGTCTTGAGTTCTTCGATATATCCTTGAGCCTCATTGAGTCGATCTGTGATATAACCATTAGTTGATCGGGTGCACAGCAGCTCATGGTTCTTCTCCTTCAGCAAAGTCTTCAATTTCTCTATCTGACCAGTCAGTTCGGCCACCGTCTCTTCCTCCTTTGCCTTCCGAGAAGTTGAAAATGCATCCCGTTGCGCCTGCCACCCGGCTAATTTACCATGAGCATCCATTAACTGTTGCTTGACTCGCCTCAACTCAGAACTGGATGATTTCAAGGCTTCGTCTGTCTTCCTGAAGAAATCCACCTCCACAGCAAATTTCCTCTCGGCTTCCTTTTGCAATATGACGGCTTCCTCCTTCTGATATTCTGCCTCACGGAATTGATGCATATAGTCTTGCAACTTCTCCCTTAACTCTGAGTTCTCGATTTGAAGTCCTTCCATGGCGTTCTTCAACTTGTCATACTCCTCTCGGCTCACCGTTGTTGACTGCTCAAGCGTAGGTGGATACAAAGGTTCTTCAATAGGAAACGGTAGACCAAACCCTTCGATTCTTCCTTGAAGCCACTCTCCATACTGAGGGTAAGTTCTACAATCCCCTTTTCCAAGCACAAATCTTCCTTTCTTGATCACCTTGAGCCAGGCCTCAGCTGCCTTACGGGATACAGTCAAATCAGGCGAAGAGTGGAAAAACAGAGATTCTTCCACATCCTTTTCCAAAGGTGGAGTTCTTAAGGCATATCCGAACTGTCTAACTGCAAGAGAAGGATTATAGTTGATTCCTCCTCTTCTTCCTACCAACGGAACATTCGGGAAGTTCCCACAACTGTGAATAATATCTGCCCGAAGCAAACTCCGGTCGGACCACCAAGAAATATCTTCAGCTCTTAACCCCATCAATCTCTTTGACCAACTCAACGAGTCCTTGGCATCAACGAATGCTCCTGATTTGGGTAGGTGAGAACTGAACCACTTATAAAACAAAGGCGCACAACAATTCAACAATCCCCCTTTCCTATTCTTATTCCTGTGGTGCACTGAATGAAAGAAATCTCCTAGCAAGGTCGGCACTGGGTTTGTCAACACGAAGAGGCGTACTGCATCCATGTCCACCAATTTGGCCACATTAGGGAACAAGACAATCCCATACACACAAAGAGCCAACACAGCATTGAAACCCCTCTGGTCACCATCTTCCAATTTCTTCTTTGCTTCTCCCAGTAAGAAACTCAGATGAAAACCATTAACTTCTCCTTTCCGGCACACATTAGCCTTCAAGACTGATTCCCCTAAATATGTGGTTGAAGCAACCATGCTGAGATCGGGCAGACATTCAGAACTGTAGAATAGCAATTGTGACTTGATAGGGACTCTGAGAAAACTGGCAATCTCCTCCAAAGTAGGGACCAAAACATAATCCGGGAATGTGAAACATCTCAGTAGAGGGTCATAGAACTGTAGCAGTGTGAAGAGAGCATCATGTTGATCTTTGGAAAGAACCGTGACGAAACTTAGAATCAAGCCGTAATCCTCTCGGAATCCTTCTAGAGAACCAGGATCCATTAACTTCATTAACTGTTGAATGGGCTCCAGACAGACCACCGGAAACTTGTAGGCGACGAGTCTCTTTCTGCCAATATCCATCTTAATTGAACCAGAAAAAACCCGACCAGAATCAAGAAGAAGATGTAAACCCCCTAGAAATGGATAAACATGTGTTAAATGATATGAATGCAAATGATGGGATGATGTGAATGTAATGTCGTGGCATGTCAATCAGGATTGCTGTATCTACTTGAACATCTGTCGGGTTGCACTGTCTGAAGAGAAACCCGCTGAGGGATATAATATAAGATCAAAGCTCTGCTCCAGAAAACCGGGTTGGTTGGAGGTTAAGGTTTCCTGAATTTAGCCCGCCCCTCACTGGTAGGTTCTAAGAACAGAAGTTCGTCAGCTTCGGCCCTTCAGTCGAGAATAATACGTTTACCACTGAAGGTTCGGCATTATTACGGGATAAAAGACCTCCACTGACTCCCCTCAACAGAACGTCCTAAAGCAAGTTCCCAGTCTCGGGGTCCTCGGATTGATCAGCGAGAATGCGCCCACCAGAGCTAACATAATCACGTCTCAGAGGAGAGGCCTCGACTGAGTTCTCGGGAAATGGTCACCAGAGTCGACAATTTCTAGAGGAATATCATGTCGTTACGGAACATCCGTAGGACATAATATATCCAAGAGAAACCTCGTCTGGGTGTGGTTCTTCACGAATGACTTAACGTAGCAACATGCCACGCAAGCCTCATGAACATCCACTCTAAAACCTGTGTGTACACTCAAGCCTGGGTAATGGGCTTACCTCTCGTGGAACACCCCATCCCCACAAACAAGCAAACAGCAGCAGATACAACAAACATATGTACATGAATGCAATTAGGCAAATAAGTAACTGTACAAAAGAATGAACATTCAATAAACAAGAAAACACACAAGCTAGAAGGGACTCGCTTAGGGAAGATGGACCAGCAAGAGGTCAACTTCTTAAAGTCCCCAGCAGAGTCGCCAGCTGTCGCAACCTAAAAAATACAGTGCGCGAAAAAACAACCGGCGAAAGAAAAAGACAGGAGAGTCGCCACCGTGCGTTATTCATCCCAAAGGAGGGAAAGGAAACGCTCGAAGTAAACCTGAAAAAGGAAAGGACAAGACGGGGTCTCGCAACCAAATCTTGGGTTCGAGGGTCGGTTATGCGAAGGGAAGGTATTAGCACCCCTACGCATCCATAGTACTCTACGGGATCCACTTGTGTAGTTCTTGTCTAAAGGGTGTGGGTTTACCTAATGTGCTATTTAAGAAGAAGGTTAAGGGAAAATGACTCGCGCGGATGTCGCATCCACTGCATACGTATCTCATATGAATATGAGAATCAGAGTCTTCGTAGCTCGGCTGACCTATGGGTTGGGGGGATGTGTGCTCGCTAAGACATCGCGTCTTATGCCTACGTATCTCATCTGGAATGAGAATCAGAGCAAGCCGTAGTTCGGCTGGCCTACGGGGTTATGGATTGGGTTTTGGACGAACGACGTCACTACGCAATCTACCGGATGCTCGACCTTTGGAGACTTACTCGCCTGTAGTAGAAGGAGTAAACGTGTTGCTCTGGGTTTTAGGGTTTGGGATGCTCGAGGGAAAACAGGCAGTCCTTGACGAAAGAACCGCGCTACATGTGGGGATATGAATACAAAACACAAAACATGTATCTCAAAGTAAAATGCCACCAAGGGGCTCAAACATTGCCTCCTATCGAGGTCTTCCAGCTAAGAAAGCGGTAAAAGTAAGGGTAAGAAGTAAAAATACCACACGGATAAAGATCCGGAGTTACAGCAGTTAAAGGATAAGCAACCTTGGGATTCTCCCCAGCTAACACCATCAAAGAAAACCAATCAGTACGAGTAATCGGAATAAACCTTCGGATGGTATCCCTGCAAAAAGTATGTGAGCCCTCACAAAAACTCGACAAAAGGGGTTAGGCGAACAGGATGAAATCAAAAGATAACGACGCCATGGCGACACCAGACATGTTAGAACAAAACAAAACAAAAAGGGCGAATGCTGTCACATTCGCGACTGCATCGCCTAGCGAAAGCTTAGCGAAGCTTCGCTGCGTGCTCGCCTAGCGAAGCGGCTAGCGAGCACCTGCGGGTTTTGGATTTCTCATTGGTACCTGCACGATGTTAGGGATTCCAGATCCTATGGCATTCATCTCAGAAACGAAATTGTTAAACATGCAAGGCATAAATCACATATTCATACACACATATTACCCGTGGGCGAAGCCTAATGTTACCTCATATAGTATTCAGATCCAAGGCATAAAGTAATAGGAACAAAGGCATACCTGATGAGAGACCTGTTAAAATTGGAAGACACGGCCGGATTGGCGAAGCAACGTTTAGGGTTTGCGTGAGGCGGAATGAACTTCTCAGGGCTGCCCGAAGGCTGCTGCAGAGTAGTTCCTAGGTTTGAAACTCCACGTGAACTCCAAGTCTATTTCTCAGGGAATTTTCCAGTGTCTGAAACCCTACTGAAACTCTTATATTTATAGCTGATTTTCGTGGACTTGTGGGCTTGGAATGAGGTCAGCTGAGGCCCACAGCTCTTCTGTTATTTTTCTGAAACGCGCGCCCTTCGCCTAGCGAAGGATCTGCTCGCCTAGCGAGCGTGACAGTTCTTTTCGCTAGGCGAAGCATCTGCTCGCCTAGCGAGCATGACAGCTCAGTAGCAGATTCTTGCTTCTTCCAGCTTGGCGCTCTGTATGGTGAATAGGCCCCCGTTGGACCTGTTGGGAGTAACTCAGGTCTTTTCCTTGTGTTGTCTGATGTTCAAGCTTCTTGGAGCTAACTCTGATTGACATGATGCAATGACCTAAACAATGAATGCATGAATGAGGAGGGCAAATTTTGGGATGTTACAGGCTTGTGTTTCACAGCCTAGCCTTGTGTGAGCCCACTTTGTTTGTATATAGTGTGTGCTAATTGTGTGTATGTTTGCTTTGCCGGTGCTGTTTAAGATAGCTTGCTCCGTGTGCAAGTTAGATAGAAACCTTAACATAGGGATCGTATGCATGATAACTTCTAGGCTTGAGTCGTAGTCTCCCTAGTAGTTTGTGTCTCCCTTTGTATCTGGTTAGGCTAGTCCTTTTTCCATGCGTAGGGGAACTACATCGCCCTGATCCTCATACCAGATGAGGTACGTAGGCAGGAGATGAGCTGATCTCTCCGGGCGCCCTTTCCTTTCCCCCCCCCCCCCTTTGTGTGTGTTTGGAGTCTGACGTAAGTCCAGCGATTGGCAGTCGGTTTCCTGTGTTTGTTGCTTGTTGGAGTCTGACGTAAGTCCAGCGATTGGCAGTTGGTTTCCTGTGTGTGTGTTTGTTGGTTCGGAGTCTGATGTAAGTCCAGCGATTGGCATTCGGTTTCCATGTTTGCCTGCTTGTGTGGAGTCTGACGTAAGTCCAGCGATTGGCAGTCGGTTTCCTGTGTGGTTTTGTTTGGCGTGCGTTAGCCGAGCTACGAGTGCTCTGATTCTTCTTTAGTCCGAGAAGATACGTATGCATAGGATGCGACATCCTAGCGAGCACGTTTCCCCTGTCCCGAACTACGTCGACTCTGATGTCTGTGCCTGACAGACTACGTAGGCCCAGGATGCGATATCCTGTCGAGTTAGTTTCTTTTGTCTTTCCTGTGTCTCCTTTCAGCCAGTGTGTGATGTTTGTGAGCAGTTTTTAGCAACCCATATCCTTTCTTTTGAGCGTGGATCCCGTCGAGTACGACGGATGCGTAGGGGTGCTAATACCTTCCCTTCGCATAACCGACTCCCGATCCCATCTCTCTTTGGTCGCGAGACCATGTCCTTTCCAGGTTTACTTCGAGCGTTTCCTTTCCCTCTTTTGGGATAAATAACGCACGGTGGCGGCTCTGTTGTTTTGTTTTCCCGCCGGTTTTTCGCGTAATGCGACAGGTATCATGTGGGAGACGTGGTGTTGAAAAGGATCCTTCCTCCTCAGAACGATCGTTGGGGCAAGTGGACACCCTAATATGAAGGTCCATTCGTGGTCAAGAAGGTCTTCTCTGGCAAAGCCTTGTTGTTGACGACCATGGATGGTGAAGATTTTCCATCCCCTGTGAATGCGGACGCAATAAAAAAAATAAAACTTCGTATAAGAGACCCGCTGGACGAAAAGAATAAAATAGTCCAAGCAAAAAAGGGCATCCCGGAGAACCAAAAAAAAATGAAACAGGTTCGGGCAAAAATTAGGGATAAAAAGGAAAACTGTACACCCGGCAAGTCGAAAACCCCACAAGGGCGGCTTGGGCAAAAAAGGGTATCCCGGTGGACTAAAAACCCGAAAGGGCGGTCCAGGCAAAAGAGGGAATGAAACGAACAACTGTGTCCAGCATGATCGTTTGTACTTTGGTTAAGACACCTAGATAATCCCCGACAAGGATCAGGCAGAAGCGTCTTGTTCAAAAGGCAGAAAGCACGGAGAGTCTTGAGGACATATGGGGTGTAACCAAGTTGGAACTCGATGAGATCACGGTTTCATATTGCCATGAGGATAGATTTTCCTTTTGTGCGTAATTACCTCTTTTCAGGGATTGCTTCCGGTGTTTTGCTCAGTCATGAGCCACCTTTTTTCATCAATAAAATGCATGTTCAGTCAAATAATTTTGTTTTTGTTTTCATTACCGCTTTGATTGCAAAAACATCCGTTTATTTTGATAAAGAATCTTTGCATTTTGAGACATAGAGGTCCCTTCCGATGCATGTTTACAAGATTAAAAACGTGAAATCTTATTCGGAAGTCTGAGTGACCTAAGTGTTGAAATTTTGGCACGCCTGGGGCACGTTTTATCTGACGATCTCTTTTGCAGGTGCTGTTGGTTATTTTCACTCACTTGCAGGTTGTGATGTGAAGCCTTTCGACAAAAGATCCCCGCAGAGTCCAATCAGGGACAAGGGATAGAAGAACGGTGACAAGACGGCGAAAGAATGGCGACGATCCTAGAGGGTAATCAAGAAGACTCTTCAAAGTCTGAGGATTAGAGAGTTGGCCCGAATCTGAGGAGATCGTTTGCCTCGAAGTAGAGAAAAGCCGAGAATACAAGGTGATGAATCAGAAGAGACTGAATGAGTCTGGAGCTCTCAAAAGTGGAAATCTGACACTATGGTTGGATGGTGAATGCCAGTGTTCGATGAATCGACGGGCGTTCTGTGTCAAATAGGTCGTATTTCCCCAGCGGGTTCGAGGTCGTTATCTCCCCAGCGGATTCGAGATCGGTGTTTCCTCGGCAGCCAAGCCTGAGATTGGTCATATCCCCCAGCAGGGTGGAGTTTGGTACCTCCCCATCAGCCAAGTCTGAAGTTTGCTGCATTCCCCAGCAGGTTTGAGAATGTAATCCCCAGCGAGCCTGAAGGTTGCTATTTCCCCAGCAGAGGTGTCTGTGGGTAGTTTGTTCCTCAGCAACAAGTCTGGAGTCTGCGGTAATCCCCAGCAGTTTGAGAATGTTATTTCCCCAGCAAGTCTGAAGGTTGTTGTTTCCCCAGCGGAGGTGGGCGTTGGTTGTTTTCCCCAGCGAAGTCCCCAAGCGGACCGAGTTCGGTGAAAGTCACCCCCTGTGAGGATTATTCGTTCCCCAGCAGTAGCGCTATTCCCCAGCAGGGTGGAGACTGGAGTGATATTGAGTTCCTCAGCAGAGTTCCTCGAGCTTCCCCAGTAGAGTCCCCTGAGGGGGATATATTTTTTATGCATTCATCATTTAGAAAAGCATAGCATATTGCATCATTAATTGTGTAGCATTTCCATGGTTATGGAGCATTACATTGGAAAATTCATGCATCAGCATTGCAAGCATAAGCTAGCCCCAAGTCGTGGTTACCATTCGAGGATTGGTTTAGCTGGCTAGTGAAGATGTTGCTTTGAGGAGTTTAGCATCGCGACGTTGGGTCATCTGGGTCGATTTCAGAATTGGTTTCCCCAGCATGGTTGAGAGGTTGGTGTTTTCCCAACAAGTGACTCCCTAGTTGAGTGGGTTTCTCTGCCGTCTCGAGAATGACAGATCAGCAAGCATCCCCAGTAGTGTTACTCCCCACAGAGTTGGTGGATCGAATCAAGAATTGTGTGCTCAGCAAAAGTGATCATTTGCTTTCCCAGAATGAGCTTTCCTCCCCTTACATCTTGCGGATTGGATCATATCCCCAGCAGAGGTGGAACATTTTGCAACAACTGTGTGGCACATTTGCGGCAGTTGCTCCTGACTGCATTCAGGATTGGTAATCCCCAGAGAGGTTTATTTCCTCACCCGTCCATGGAAGGAAAGCTTGACTCCCCAGTGTAGTCCCTGGCAAGTGTCTTCCTTGTTTGACATAGGTAGATGTCGTCCTTGCGATACCAGTAAGTGTCGTGTTGATCCCCGTGTGGGTCCTTTCTTTTGGTGTCAGTAGACATCATCTTTCGATGTCCGTAGCATCGAGTCTCTTCCCATTCATCCGTTGATGTCTGGTCGTGGTTTCTCTTCCCATTCATCCGTTGATGTCTGGTCGTGGTTTCTTTTTTCCCATTCATCCGTTGATGTTTGGTCGTGGTTTCTTTATTCCCATTCGTCCGTTGACGTCTGGTCGTGGTTTCTCTTCCCATTCATCGGTAAATGTCCGGTCGTGATTCATTTTTCCCAGTCATCGGTAAATGTCTGGTCGTCCTTTTTTGGTGTCGGTAAATATCATCTTTCGATGTCGGTAAACGTCGAGTTTCTTCCCAGTCATCGGTAAATCTCTGGTCGTCCTTTTGTTGGTGTCGGTAAACATCATCTTTCGATGTTGGTAAACGTCGAGTTCTTTCCCAGTCATCGGTAAATGTCTGGTCATGTATCTTTTCGTTGATAAATATCAAAACTCCCTAGTAGAGTCGTCAGTGAGCGTCTGGTCTTGTTCCAGTCGTAAACATCTTTTTCCTTCCAGTGAAAGCCGCCATCTGGTAAATGTGCCTCGCTTTCCTTGACCTTGGAAGATACCGAGTCCTGTAGTGAAAGCCGCCATCTGGTAAATGTGCCTCGCTTTCCTTGATATCCGCGTATATCAAGCCTCCGCAGTGAAAGCCGCCATCTGGTAAATGTGCCTCGCTTTCCTTGATATCCGCGTATATCAAGCCTCCGCAGTGAAAGCCGCCATCTGGTAAATGTGCCTCGCTTTCCTTGATATCCGCGTATATCAAGCCTCCGCAGTGAAAGCCGCCATCTGGTAAATGTGCCTCTCTTTCCTTGATATCCGTGTATATCAAGCCTCCCCAGTGAAAGCCGTCATTTGGTAAATGTGCCTCGCTTTCCTTGATATCCGCGTATATCAAGTCTCCGCAGTGAAAGCCGCCATCTGGTAAATGTGCCTCGCTTTCCTTGACCTCAGAGGATATCAAATCCTGCAGTGGAAGCCGCCGTCGATGAATGAGCCTCGCTTCCTTCACTTCGTCCCCGCAGATTGCAAATTCCAGGTTCTTTTGGTATTCAATCCCTGTGTACCTTGAAAGTCTGACAGCTGTTGCTCTCATCCGTTCAGGTTCTCAGTTGATTGAATAGGGGCAGCTGTAGCACCTCAAATTTGCACCCCCCATTCATGCATTCATTTCATTTTTTTAGGTCATTTATCATTCCATTTTGCATTGCATCATTGCCTTCAGCAAGAACTGGCATCAAGAGAATTCATCTGTGCAAAGAGAGCAAGTTTTCCTTGATATGAAAGCCACATGAGTATTCTAGAGAGCTTATATGAATCAAGAGAATTCATTCATGTACAAAAGAGGTTTATTCATCATTTCAAACACATACCTTGAAGATTTTGAAGCCAGATCAAAAGTTTCCAAAAATGGAAAGTGACCTGTAATTTCAAGTTTCCAAAAATGGCAAGTTTTTAGACCATATTCAACTTGACTTTCCAACATCAAAGAAGCTTCAAATGAATTTTGTCCAACATGAAAGTTGAAGATCTTTCTCTCCCATTTCCAAAAAGTCCAAGATCATGAGCATCTGATGAATGGTTGAGGAGTTATGAGCAAATGACCACCAAGTGTGCTTGAAACTTCAAAGTGCCATAACTTTTGATCCAAAACTCCAATTTAGGCCACTCTTTTTGCAAATTGCATGTCATGACCTATATTTTCCAAATCCATCATTGCATTGCATGAAATAATGTCACATGATCATTTGGCCATGCATGTGCTTTTTTGGAGGGAAAATGAAGAATTTGAATTTGGTTGATCATATGAGTTTAATTCCAATCCTATCATGTTCATAAGCTCATTTTAAGTGTAATTGGACCATGCATGCTACTGTTCACGTGGGATTGAGCCATGCATAAGGTGAATTTTACCAATTATGCATCACACCTCATATCTTCTTAATTTTTCATTAGCCAATGCCTAATCATGATTACAGCATAATTAACATGTCATATATTAGCTTAATTGTAACTGTTTTGCTCATTCTAACACATTCTAGATCTAGATCACATTTTTCCCTCCAGTTTTTCTCTCAATCCAAATTCAAAAATTCTTCATATAACACATGATTTTTATTGCATAATCTTGTTCCTGGATCATCATATAGTAGGAATTGAGTGCTGGATTGAAGAATTTCATCAAGAATCAAGCAAGTTGAACTCATGAAGATGAACATGGAACTTGAAGATTAAGCAAGATCCAAGCCAATTCAAGAGCCAATTCGTATGTAAAGCTTCATATCAAGGTTGGAGGAGAAGATTTGGAGCTGGAGAAGCCTTGAATCCACAGAATCAACTCACTGTTCTTCAAGAGGTTGGAAATTCGATCATCTTAATTCTTGTTTTTATTACCATAATTGTGTAGATCTTGGAACACTGATCATTCTGATATAAAATTCATTGAAAATGGTGGAATATTGAGTGAGATATGAATGTTTAAAGTTTGATGCATGATAATGTTTTCATTCGAATCTCTCTATCCATGGACTTTTAGCTGAAAATAATCGTTGATCTGTGTCGTGCGTGATGAGACGGTTCTAATGATGTACCGTATGTGCGTTTCTGGAAAAAATTTGAAGAACATTACTGTAGTGCCACCGTCTCCATGAAGAAGACGGTGGAAACCACCGCTCCTCCACCGTGGCTAGGGTTTCTGGTTCACGCGTTGGATTTTCACTGTAGAAGCGCCCATAGCTTTGGCCTCACCTGTTCGATTCCTAGTGAGTGCGCTTGTATTTTCACCTTAATCCATCCACTTAACCAAACGACTGCGTTTCATCTCCAAACGCGTTCCTCGGTTCGATCTCGTGCGTGAGTGTTTGTGAAATCCATTTAATTGCCATAGCCAAACGACTGCGTTTTGATGACTAAACGCGCTTGGAACCTTGTACCTCCCTTTGATTCTTGGCTCCAGCATATCTGAACTTTATTTTTCCCAGCGCCTCTATTTTAATGTGTACCTGGTTCGATCCTCACCTCCAGCATTTGTTTTCAAATTTGGTCAAACATTTTCCAATTGATTCAACATTATTTCATATTTTGTTCATTAATTCAAAAAATCATAACAAATAGAATATTGATCCAAATTGAATGAAATTTTTCCTACATGTTCATCTTGATGTCTATTATTTTGTGGCATTTATTTCATAATTTTTGCATTGCTGGAAATTTGAAATATGCTTGATTGTTTGAATGTGATGCAAAATGTGACATGTTGTACCAATTCTTTTGTGAAATGCTCAATAGTTGTCCAATTGCCATGAAATTTAATATGTTGATTCCCAACATGTGGCATGATTTGTGAGATTTTGTTTGGCATTTTTAGCATTTTCCATCTCTATTTTAGGCACATGGATGTATGGTGTGACAATGTGTGTCACACAATTTGATGTTGATCTTGTTCATTTTCATTGACATGTCAATTGATCTTTTCTGATTCTAGATTTTTGCATGATGCTTGTGTTTAACATGTTGTGTGCACATAAAAATTCCCATGGTTATTTGATTCATTTCTGTTTTAATATGGAATTTCTACTCTTGATGTCCAATTGTGTGCTTTGTGATTGCCTTTGCCTTAGCATGATCATTAGATGGATTTGCCTTAGAATTTGAGTTTGGTCATTTTTAGGATATGTTCTTACTTGAATAAATGTGCTTCATGTTGAATATTGGCTGCTGTTTTAACTTTTTGCTTTGTCTTTGACCCTACTCTTGGTACTAGTGGTTTGTACTCACCTTTTGAGCTTTGTATTTCAGGTTCAAGCTATTAGCTCTAGTGGTTGATGCAATCTTATGACTCAAGATGCAAATTTGCTTTGTCCACTAACCTTTGTTGTGTTGTAGGTCTCTTGGTGATGAACTCATTTGAGTTGTTGACTTGCCTTGTGTGCATATTGGTTGTAACACTGTTGTTGATTGTTTGGTTTGTCTGGATGTGAATATTGACTTGTTTGACTTTCTTACAGGTACATTAGTCGCTTTAGCTCATTGCTTGAGCTTTGCTTTGCTTGTGGTTGGCATACCACTTAGGTAATCATCCTCTAACTCCATGTAGTCTGGAAGCCCTGTCGTTTCTTTTGGCAGGCATTTGGCTGAAGTCCTCCTTAAGAGGCAATGTTTGTGATTGTTTACTCATTGTGCCATGTTACTTAAGTCCTCCTAAGTGAAGAGGCAATTGGCAGATAGAAGGGATTAGCAATCAATCCCCTGCTAATCGTTTGAGTCGTTCGTTATGCTCGCACTACGTGCTGAGGCTCTTGAACCTAACCCAAGATCTTGTATATAGAGTCAGTCAAGTGGAGTAGGGTCCCACATTCTGGATCCCCATGTTTTCATTGATTGAAGCTCACCCAGGCCTGGGTTAAGAGCTATGAGGTCCAATCCTCATTACCTTTCATCTGCTCACCCCGACGGTCAATGTCAGTGGTTAAGAGCCCTCAGATACCCTTCCAGTTGGCTTGTTTGTCGAGGTTGATATGACCCCTTGACTAAAGCCCAACTTGTTTGTCGAGGTTGATATGACCCCTTGACTAAAGCCCGACTTGTTTGTCGAGGTTGATATGACCCCTTGACTAAAGCCTCACCCTTGATGTTTGAGCCCCTTGTTGGTGTGTTTACTTCATGTTATATGTTTGTGTGTGGTGTGATTGTATCCCCATAGGATTGCTAGACTTCGTGTAGTCTCTCGTTTGCATGTCAATTAAGGTAGCACAATTCCTTCGTCTAGGACTTCCTTTCTTGCGTGAGCATTCCTAAAACACAAACCAACTTTGTCTTCTCTTAAGAACACGTTAACTCCTTCTACTACAGGTGAGTAAGTCTCCCAAGGTCGAGCATCCGGTAGATTGCATAGTAACGTTGTTCACTTAAAAAACACAAAACAAACAGAAATAGTTTAGCCGAACTACGGCAACTTTGATTCTCATGTTCAGATGAGATACGTAGGCACAAGATGCGATGTCTTGTCGAGTTTGACTGACGACTAACATTTAATCCTTTTCTCTCGCCCTCGTTGCGATTAAGACCTTCTTTTTCTCTCGCCCTCGTTGCGATCGAGACCTTCCTTTTCTCTTGCCCTAGTTGCAATCAAGACCCTTCTTCTTCTCGTGTGCGTTTGTTTGGAGTCTGATGTAAATCCATCGATTGGCATTCGGTTTCCCGTTTGTTTGTTGTTTGTTTGGAGTCTGATATAAGTCCAGCGATTGGCATTCGGTTTCCCGTTTGTTTGTTGTTTGTTCGGAGTCTGATGTAAGTCCAGCGATTGGCATTCGGTTTCCTGTTTGCGTTTCTTTATTTGGAGTCGGATGTAAGCCCAGTGATTGGCATTCCGTTTCCTCGTTTGTGTTTGTTTGTTCGGAGTTGGATGTAAGTCCATTGATTGGCATTCCGTTTCCTGTTGTGTGTTTCGTTTGACGTCTCAGCGTCTCCTTTCAGTGTTTCGTTTCGGCGTGCGTTAGCCGAGCTACGAGTGCTCTGATTCTTCCTCTGGTTAAAGAAGATACGTATGCATAGGATGCGATGTCCTAGCGAGCACGTTTCCCCTCGAACTACGTCGACTCTGATGTTTGTGTTTGACAAACTACGTAGGCCCAGGATGCGACATCCTGCCGAGTCCCTTTCCTCCATCTTCTTTCACCTGTTTATTATTCCAGTGCGTGTGCATTCTTTGAGCAGTTATTTAGCAACCTTTTTCTATTCTTTCTGAGCGTGGATCTCGTCGAGTACGATGGACGTGAGGGGGTGCTAGAACCTTCCCCTTGCGTAACCGACTCCCAATCCTAGCAATCTCTGGTCGCAAGACCATTTCCTTTCCAGGTTTACTTCGAGCGTTTCATTTCCCTCCTTTGGGATAAATAACACACGGTGGCGGCTCTGTGTCTTTTCCCGCCGGTTGTTTTTCGCGTATGCGACACCAGTGTATTCAAATCAGTCAAAAATACCAATTCAACAACAACAACAACATCAGTATAAAAATCAACGTCAACATCAACAACCGCAACAAAGAACAAACACCTACAATAACAATGATTCCAACAACAATCATCACCAGCAACAAAACTTCGAGAGGAAGAAGGTCTCTTTCGACCCGATTCCTATGTCATATGTGGAACTGTACCCTTCCCTGGTCCTCAAGAATTTGATCCAACCGAGGAATCCACCACAGATCCTAGAACCACTTCCACGGTGGAATCCACCGAGGAATCCCTCACGATATTGAGAACTGTTATCTGTTGAAATATGAGGTTCAAAAGCTTATGAAGAGTGGCATGGTGTCTTTTGAAGACCGCGCGCCTAATGTGAAAGCTAATCCCTTGCCCGCTCATGGGAATACCTCAGTGAATATGGTGGACGGTTGTCCAGGTGAATATAAAGTTTTTGATGTGCATTCCATTCGTGGATCCTTGGTGCAGATACACAAGGACATCTGTATGGTGAGTGAATGTGAACATGATCATGAAGGTTGTGATATTTGTAGTGTGAACCCAAGGGGGTGCGTTGTTGTGAAAAGGGACATCCAGCGCTTGATGGATGAAGGCATGATCCAGATTTGTCAATCCCGTCATGAAGATGACGATGTTAATGTCATTGTTCCCGCTTTCAAGCAACCAAAGCGGTTGGTGATATAGTATGATAGCAACAAGAACGTCAGCAATAGATCAATTTCTCCGTTGGTAATACGGTTGGCGGGCCTAGTCCCGTATGCATCTGATAAGGTTGTACCATATCAATACAATGCTACGATGATTGAGAAAGGTCAAGAGGTCCCGTTGCCTACGACCAGTTCAGTAGTGAGCATTGCAGATGTTACGAAGGTGACCCGCAGTGGTCAAGTTTTTGGGCCAGTTGTCCTAGAGAGTAAGGAAGAGTTGATTGTTAGTAAGAAGGAGGAGGTGCCTATGGTAGATCCTGTGGGCTGTTCAAGAGATAAGTCTGGTGAATCCAGCAATTTGAAAGCCAATAGTGATGATGATGAGGTACTCCGATTGATCAAGAGGAGTGAATTCAACGTGGTTGAGCAGTTGCTCCAGACTCCCTCGAAGATTTCTGTGATGTCTCTGCTTTTGAATTCTGAAGCGCACAAAGAAGCACTCAAGAGAGTTCTCGAACAAGCATACGTGGAGCAAGATGTTACTGTGGCTCAATTTGATCACATTGTAGCTAACATCAATTCATGCAACAATTTGAGCTTTTGCGATGAAGAACTCCATGAGGAGGGAAGAAATCATAATCTGGCTTTGCATATTTCTATGAATTGCAAAGAATATGCTTTGTCAAACGTGCTAGTTGACATTGGGTCGTCACTCAATGTGCTTCCAAAGTCAACATTGTCAAAGTTATCTTACCAAGGAGCTCCCATGAGGTATAGTGGAGTAATTGTCAAAGCCTTCGATGGCTCGCGCAAGACTGTCTTTGGAGAAGTGGACCTTCCTGTCAAGATAGGTTCGAGTGATTTTCGGATTACTTTCTAGGTAATGGATATTCACCCGGCCTACAGCTATTTGTTGGGAAGGCCATGGATTCATGAAGCAGGAGCTGTTACTTCCATTCTGCACCAGAAGCTCATATTTGTCAAGAATGGCAAGTTGGTGATTGTGGGAGGTGAGAAAGCATTGTTAGTCAGCCATTTGTCATCTTTTTCATATATAGAAGTTAAGGATGAGGTTGGGACTCCGTTCCAAGCCTTATCTATTGTTGTTGAGAAGAGAGTTGGGTCACATATGTCCTCTCTAAAAGATGCGCAGAAAATTGTTGAAGAAGGTCCTGTTGATCAGTGGGGGCGCGTGGTAGAGGTCGCTGACAATAAAGGAAGAGCTGGTTTGGGGTTCCAGAAGGGCTCGTCAACTGTTAGATCAGAAGAGATGCAACTCAGCTTCCGTAGCGGAGGGTTTATTCATGGGAATGAACAACACTTAGCTGCTGTGCTAGAGAACAATGAAGAGGAAGACTGCACCAACTTTGTGACGCATGGACAAACATGCCACAAATGGACGGCTGTTGATATTCCTGTTATTTTGCATCGATCTAAGTAATTGCTTTTTATATTTTAAAAATCCTTCTCCTATGCCTAAGGGAGAAGTGAACATTGTTCGGCATTTTAAATTAATCATCAATAAAATTAATTCTATTCATCCACATCTTTGATGTTTTGTTTTTACTTTTTGTTTATTTCTGAAAATGGTAATCACAAAAAACATAAATAAACAATATAATTGTCCATCTGCATAACATTTGGTCACAAATCCACTTCTCTAAAATCAAAATATCAAATCATTATGCAGGTTGGTTCCTAACCCCATTAAATACAATGATCCTTCTCCTTCTCCAAATTTTGAATTCACCGTGTTTGAGGCCGAGGAGGAAAGTGATGAAGAAGTGAGTGATGAATTGTCTCGTCTTCTTGAGCAAGATGAGAAGCTTATTCAGCCATTTGAAGAGCAGATTGAGCTTGTCAACTTGGGTTCCAAAGATGATGTGAAGGAAGTCAAGATTGGGTCTCGATTGTGTCCAGATGCTAAGAAGGGGTTGATTGATCTTCTTCGAGAGTATTCAGATGTATTTGCTTGGTCCTATCAAGACATTCCTAGGTTAGATTTTGATATTGTGGAGCATAGATTTCCGTTGAAGCCAGAATGCCCGCCAATCAAGAAGAAGTTGAGAAGAACGCATCCTGATATGGCTGTGAAGATCAAAGACGAAGTTCATAAGCAGATTGATGCCGGTTTCCTTGTGACTGCTGAGTATCCACAATGGGTGGCCAACATTGTGCATGTGCCAAAGAAAGATGGAAAAGTTCGCATGTGTGTTGGTAGACAATACTGCTAAATTCAACGTCTTTTCGTTTATGGATGGATTTTCTGGATATAACCAGATTAAGATGGAACTCGAGGATATGGAGAAGACCATATTCATTACACCCTGGGGAACATTCTGTTATAGAGTGATGTCGTTCGGTCTAGAGAATGCTGGTGCAACTTACCAGAGAGCAATGACTACTCTTTTTCATGATATGATGCATAAAGAGACTGAAGTTTATGTCGATGACATGATTGCTAAATCAATTGATGAAGAGGAACATGTTGAGCATTTTTTGAAGCTATTCCAGCGTTTGAGGAAGTATAAACTCCGCTTGAATCCCAATAAGTGTACTTTTGGTGTTCGTTCTAGTAAGTTGTTGGGCTTTATTGTCAGCGAAAAGGGTATCTAAGTTGATCCTGCCAAGGTCAAAGCAATACAAGAGATGCATGCGCCCAAAACTGAGAAGCAAGTCAGTGGTTTTCTCGGCCGCTTGAATTATATTTCCAGATTCATTTCCCACATGACTGCCACATGTGCGCCTATATTCAAGCTTCTTCGGAAAGATCAGTCTTGTGATTGGACCGAAGATTTCCAGAAGGCATTTGATAGTATCAAAGAATATTTGCTTGAACTTTCGATTTTGTCTCCACCTGTTGAAGGAAGACCGTTGATCATGTATTTGACTGTGCTAGAAGATAGTATGGGTTGTGTTCTTGGTCAGCAAGATGAGACTGGGAAGAAAGAATTTGCAATTTATTACCTCAATAAGAAGTTCACCGACTGTGAAACTCGATATTCTATGCTTGAGAAAACTTGTTGCACATTGGCTTGGGTTGCTAAGCGTTTGCGCCAGTATATGTTGAATCATACCACTTTGTTGATATCTAAAATGGATCCAATCAAGTATATATTTGAGAAGCCTGCCTTAACTGGGAGAATTGGCCGTTGGCAGATGTTGTTATTAGAGTATGATATCAAATACCGATCTCAGAAAGCGATCAAAGGTAGTATCTTGGTTGACCATTTGACTCACCAACTAATCGAAGATTACCAGTCAGTACAGTATGATTTTCCTGATGAAGAGATTTTGTACTTGAAAATGAAAGATTGTGATGAACCATTGCTAGAAGAAGGGCCAGAACCTGGTTCCCGTTGGGGCATGGTGTTTGATGGAGCTGTTAATAAATATGGAAATGGCATTAGGGCAGTAATTATTACTCCTCAAGGCACGCATCTACCATTTATAGCTAGATTGACTTTCAAGTGTACAGACAACATGGCAGAATATGAAGCTTGCATTATGGGGCTTGAAGAGGCCATGAATCTCAGAATCAAATATTTGGATGTCTTCGGTGATTCAACTTTAGTAGTGAATCAGATCAAAGGAGAATGGGAGACGAATCAACCCGGTTTAGTACCATAGGGAGATTATGCGAGGAGGATTTCAACTTTCTTTACAAAGGTTGAGTTTCATCATATCCCTCGAGATGAGAACCGGATGGCAGACGCTCTTGCAACGTTGGCGCCAATGATTGTAGTGAAGTATTGGAATGAAGTTCCAATTTATCTGTGATGCGTCTTGATAGGCCAACTCATGTGTTTGCTGTTGAAGAGATCAAAGATGAGAATCCATGGTATTATGACATCAAATATTTCCTCCAAAGACAGATCTACCCGCCTGGGGCGTCTTTGAAATATAAGAAGACTTTGAGAAGATTTGCCGATAATTTCTACTTGAATGGTGATATATTGTATAAAAGAAACTTCGACATGGTTTTGCTCAGATGTGTGGATAGACACAAAGCATACTTGTTGATGACCGAAATGCATGAAGGTTCCTTTGGTACTCATTCCAATGGACATGCAATGGCAAAGAAGATGTTGCGAGCAGGTTACTATTGGCTGACAATGGAATCTGATTGTTGCAAGTTTGTGAAGAAGTGCCACAAGTGTCAAATTTATGCTGATAAGATTCATGTTCCTCTGACACTATTGAATGTTATCTCTTCCCCATGGCCTTTCTCCATGTGGGGAATTGATATGATTGGGTTGATTGAGCCCAAAGCTTCGAATAGACATCGTTTAATTCTAGTGGCAATTGACTACTTCATAAAATGGGTTGAAGCGGCATCATATGCAAATGTATGTAACCAAGCAAGTTGTTGTAAGGTTTATCAAGAATCAGATTATATGCCATTATGGTGTGCCAAGTAAGATCATTACTGATAATGGATCAAACTTGATTAATAATATGGTGAAAGCTCTTTGCAAAGACTTCAAGATTGCACATCATAATTCTTCTCCCTATAGACCCAAGATGAATGGGGCTGTTGAAGCTGCGAATAAGAACATCAAGAAGATTATCCAGAAGATGGTTGTTACATATAAGGATTGGCATGAGATGCTCCCATTTGCTTTACATGGGTATCGAACTTCCGTCTACACTTCAACAGGGGCAACCCCTTTCTCTCTCGTGTATGGTATGGAAGCAGCGCTCCCTGTAGAGATTGAGATTCCTTCATTATGTGTGCTCATGGAAGGCAGTTGACTGAAGCTGAATGGTGTCAGACCAGATTTGACCAGTTGAATTTGATTGAAGAGAAGAGGTTAACTGCCATGTGTCATGGTCAGTTATATTAGCAGAGGATGAAGAAAGCTTTTGATAAGAAGGTCAAACCTCGTGTGTTCAAAGAAGGTGACCTTGTGCTCAAGAAGATTTTGTCGTTCAAGCCAGATTCCCGAGGAAAATGGACTCCCAATTATGAAGGCACATATGTTGTCAAGAGATCCTTTTCAGGCGGTGCATTGATTCTTACGACTATGGATGGTGAAGAGGTCACTCGTCCTGTGAATGCAGATGTAGTCAAGAAATACTTTGCCTAAAAAAGAAAAGAACAGCTCGCTAAGTTGAAAACCCGAAAGGGCGGCTTAGGCAAAAATGAGCGTCTCGGTGGATTGAAAACCCGAAAGGGCGATCCAGGAACAAATTAGAGACATAAAAACAGAAAGATTTTCCCGATAAGTTGAGTACCCCACCTTGGGGCAACTTATGCAAAAATTAGGGATTATGGCAAGTAACTGCATTCTGCTGATCTTCAATGATTTTGAAGACTTGTGTGGGCACAAGAGTTGGCATCGGTTCATCTTCAGCAGCGGTCAAAAACGCAGTGGATATCAAGATTTGGTAGAAGGATTAAGGATCATTTGTATTCAATGTAACCCTTTTCCATGTAATTTACCATTTTCAACTTTGTAAAATCTGTGGAGTCTTGTCATTTACAGACTATCATTCTATAAATAAAGTTGAGCTTTTATCCAATTGTTTCTACTTTTATTTACTTCAGCCAATAGTTTTAAATTTTTATTATGATCATTTTGAAATAAAAATTTTAAATCAAAATTAAATTTTCTTAAATATATAAAAGCAAAAACTTTTCCAAAGCAAATAACAGTAATATCAACAACATTTCAGTGAATAGCAAGTCCTTAAGTGTGAGGCATCCGAGGTTCCCGAAGCAGTAACTCTTCGGGTATCTCTAGGCATCAGTGTTAATTCATGTCCTCAGTAGAGTGTTGTTGTTCTCAGCTAGCGGATTTAGATCCCCGGTGGAGTGTTTGGTACACCATTGGAATTTCTTTCCCCAACTGAGTTGATTGATTCAAATCCCCAGCGGCGTGTCCTGGTCCCCCAACAGATTTTCGGCCTTCCCAGCGGAGTTCGTATTTCTTTAGCAGGTAGATCGTCATCATAAGATGTTTGGTCTCTCCCCAGTAGATCTCTTTGGTATTGTAGCGGGGTATTCATTACCATTAGAGATGATGACTAAATCCAAGGTAAACCATACAAGTCGAGTCGCCACCGCACTTCTATTTATCCAAAGGAATGGTTAGAAAGCGAACAAAAACCTAAAAGTTTTATCGAATCCAAAACTAGTAAAAATGTCATAGATCTGGGTAAGGGGGTTGGTTATGCAATGGGAAGGTTTTAAGCACCCAAACCATCTTAGGTACTCCTAGGGAGCCCTTTTCATAAGTGTTGTTCTAGTATAAAGGGTGTAGGTATATCTAAAGTACTATTTACTAAAAGGAAGGTTAAAAGAAAATGACTTGTAAGGATGTCGCATCCACTACCTACGTATCTCATCTGAGTATGAGAATCAGAGTCTTCGTAGCTCGGCTACCTATGGGTTAACAAGAAGTGTGCTCGGTAAGACGTCGCGTCTTATGCCTACGTATCTCATCTGGAATGAGAATCAGAGCAAAACGTAGTTCGGCTAACTAGGGGTTAAGGATTGCCATCTGAACATGGACTTACAAAAGAGGACACCAGCTGTGTCAAAGGAAAGTGGGCAATGTGTTCAACGTCCTAGCAGTAGGTGTCGCAACTCGCTGAATCGAGTCTTAGGCAGTTACCTCTTTGCAATAGAATGGATTGACATGCCACAAGATCGGAGACACACGGAAGGTCTAAAAGTGGGGAAGCTCTGCTCTAGAGTTGTCATGCAATATGGACCTATGTGTTAGGATTTACAAAGGGGAACATCTACCTAATGTTAGCATGCAAAGAATAAGGGAATTCTACCTATATTATCATACAAAGGGTTCTACCTAATGGGTGCTATCTAAACGGAACAAGAGTCGACGGATGGAGCGCGGAGAGGAGTTGCGGATAAGGGTAGATGGCGATGTCGGAGGCAATCGACTTACAAGTAGATGGCGATGCCTGAGGCAATCGACTTACAAGAGGATGGATGAATGCGTGATGGTTCTGTTAAGTTTTGAAAATGATTACTCGACGTTGGATCGAGCTTTTGATCTTATTTTGAAATGGTTATCGGATGTTCGTTTTAATTCTTGTATTAACAGGTGACTAAAGAAATAAAGAAATAAATATTATACACTCTATGGGAGAGGGGTACATTTGTTATGAATGAGGATTGTTCATGGCAAACAAACAATAAGAATATATGCCTCATACATCATACAAGTAGGCAACATTTATCAATCAGATCGGATAAATAAACAATAGATAATCAAACCAAAGAATCAAATAATGGAGCATTTAAATAATTCATGGGATTATGAACATGTTAAATAATCAAGCAATATAAAGCATGAATGAGAGAAACAAGTATAAAAGATAACAGATGAATCAAATAGATGAAAATATGCACACGAAGGGTCCATTGAATAATTTAATCAGGAAATGAGGTAAGGACCAAATAAAGTCAAGGTAAAAGGCCTCTAATACATGGCATATGAGATGAACGAGGGAGGATCAAAAGATCTCTTCAATTTCCATAAGCAATCCCTAAGTCAAACATCGATCATAAAGAAGTCAACTGAAAATTCAAGTCAACTTAAGAAATAACAAATAAATAGCAAATTAATCAAGAAAATTATGAAAAATTAAAATAAAGAAGATGGGGTCAGGACATTATCATCCCCCAAAAAGATTTTAAAAATAATGAAAATTGGCACGTGAACTAATTAAAACAAAACATAGGTCAAACCAAAAGTCAATTAATAAGACTAGGTTAGAAATAAATCAAGAATAAATAGTAAATTAATCAAGAAAATTATGAAAAATTAAACTAAATAAGGTGGTGTCAGGAAATCATAATCCCTCAAAAAGATTTTTAAAATAATAAAAATTGGTACGTGAATTAATTAAAATAAAACAAAAGTCAAATTAAAAGTCCACCAACCAAACTAGGTCAAAAATAAATCTAAAATAAATTGAAAATGTGAAATAAAATTCCAAGAAAAGGTCAGGTTGACCATGAGACAGTGGTCAACCTTCATCCCAAAAATCAAATGCTAACAATAATTTTAAGTCATAAAAATAAAATCAATAAAAAAAGTGTGTTAAAATGGACCATTTAGAATAAATAATTAAAATAAAATATTAATATTAAAAAAATACGAAAATAAAAATTATATAAAATTAAATAAAACGTTAAGAAAAGTGAAAAATATTTTTGGGTAATTTTATGGACGAAGAAAATATTTTAAATAAGAAAAAGAAATATGAAAATGGAAGGATTGATGGTGATAAACATGGTAAACAAGCGTAGATATATCAAAACATGGACATGGAAGAGATGATTACTGATCGGGAAAATAGCAAGTGTACTATTTTTACCGATGTAGTAATGAAAAGGAATTATCCTGAGTATCGATCTCGAGGACTGCGTAGGAACTATCAGTGTTGGTAATGATTCAATTGAACAAAAGAACCTTTGGTTGGTAAGTGAAGAGTGAATTTGCTCTGTAAAATATAAAGGAAAAATAGAGAATTTTGAATGCAGAAAAGTTAAGCATGCTAGGTCCGGGGTGTATGAATTGCTCTGAAATAAACTTCATCCTTATTTTATGACATCTATGTTAGAATGATTCAATATGATTCTCAAGAGTAGTTTCCCCTAATTCCTTAGCCAGAAACCATTAACATTCAATTTTAAATCCCAATTCCTTAGCCATTCAAAAGAATATTAATCCCATGTATGAATATCAAGAATTTCCCATCATCACTATTAGATCCTCATTCCTAAGAGAAATTAGCGACGTTATTATACACATAGTGATAAAGGGATTTGTCAGACCTCCTTTACCTCCAATTCAATACCTAATTTTCCAATACGGCAAGCATTACACTCGTGTTATAATAAATTGATTTCATAAAAACATAAACATTCATAAAATAGTAGGAAAAAGATTCATTACAAAAGCAATTCCGGGACACCCCCTAGCATCGGGGGGTGTAGCTCATCATAATATTCAAAGAAAGTACAAATGTAAGGTTAAACATTACAAGAGATTGGACAACTTCGATCTTTAATTGCTTCCGCGCTTGATGATCTCCGTTCCCCAAAAACCTTGATTGCTCTTCTTTTCTTCGTAGTCTCCCCTTCTTCTCTTCTCTTCTTAGGTCTAAATAGTACAGTACACATTACAGCCAAGCCAAAAAGTCAAAATTGCCCTTCGGGATCACTTCATGAGTGAAAATAGGAAATCGGAAAAATTCAGCGCGCTAGCCAACACGGGCCGTGCCAAGCAACACGGCCGGCCGTGTTGGCTCTCTGGTTTTTGTATGGGAAGAAGCTGAGCTTGCAGCACGGGCCGTGTCAGGGGACACGGGCCGTGTTTGGCTCCAGGATTTTTTTATTCTATTTTTTATTTTTTTCTTTAATTCTTCCATTGTTGCCTTGGCACTTCCAACTCTTCAACTACTTCTGAAACATGCACAATACCATGGAAACGACATCAAACGCATCTAAAAACTTAAATTAACACCAAAAGCAAAATAAGCATAAAACTACTCAAATATGAAATACTTAAAACTCAAACACTAAAACTCAAAATAAAGGGTTACCACATTGATGAATTTTGGCCGAGAACATGATGAAAATCAAGTAAAATGGTGACCGATCACAACCTCAAACTTATCTCATTGCTTGTCCTCAAGCGATGCAAGAGACAACAAACAGAGGTCACCCCAGAATTCCTTTTCACCACTATACAACCGATGTTATTCGCACCGAGTTTCCTACCTTCATGGTCAAGACGTTGGCCACCCGATCCGAACTATCCGCTACACCTCACAGTCCAACACCTCTTTACCTGCAAGCTTTTCATACATCTCACACAATCTCTCAGGGTTAGCACTAAAGACTCAGTATATGCAATATCGACTCTTAGTTTTTGAATAAATTCTACTTCTATTGCACAAACATAATTCACACACTTTAAGAGGAATTAGGGTTGTAACGGGGCTTAGGACAGGTGGGATAAACAACAAACGGATACACAAGGGGTTTTTGGGCTCGGCACTCATGTTATTTTTCTTGTACCTGTGCTTATTTTGATATAAAGGGGTTCGACATCGACTATTTAACTTTACTCAACTGATTGAGTATTTCAATGTAATCAAGTCGTTTAATTGGGACAGGTGCGTTTTTATGAGTTCTATTTTTCTTTTCTCTTTTTTTTTTCTTTTTCCGGAGCATTCAAAAAGCCTCCAAATTTTTTTTCTTTTCTTTTCTCTTTTCTTGTAACAATTTTTCGCACACTTGTCCCTTTTGTATTAGATTTACCACCCCAAACTTAGAATTCAACACAGTTTCCAAAATCCACAACATTTATGCTGAGCAAGGGTAGAAGAGATTATTATATTTTTTTCTTTTTCTGGCCATAGGGTAACATAAGCGGTTTACAAACAAACAAAATGGTTAAAGGCTCAAAGGGGTTCGCAACGGATAAAACGTACAAGGGTGGCTGGAAAGGCTCAAGGTTAAACAACAAAAATGTGCCTCAGTGTGTGTCATAATGCAGTGCTATGTCAGTAGAACGTACGCAAAACCAGAGCGATAGAGTCTTACCTGGATTAACTCTCATGATGATCTCTTAGTATTTGGCTTTTTGTAATCTCACCATGTGGGGTAAACTTGTAGGTTCCAAAGCACTCTCTGTGTAATGTAGCTTCTTTTTGGTTCAGGTGTACCATACTTCTATCTCAATCCAGCTTTCATCCCACTGTGTCCAACAATAGTTTTTCTTCGGCTGCATAAATTTCTAGGGTGCCTCGGGAGAGTAAGTTCGGGTTGTGTCTTTCATCCACTAACCATCCTTCCATCACGCCTCTGGTTTTTATCCATCAATCTGTAACCCAACATCCAAACAGTTGAAAATAAAAGAAATCAAAGTTAACTTAAAAAAATGAAAAACCAAAACGGAAAATAAATTAAAACAATGAAAGGAACCCCCCCCCCCCCACACTTGAACTAAACATTGACCCCAATGTTTAAACCCAAATGCAAGAGGGACTTACAGTGCCTACTGCGGAGGAGGGTGCTGTGGAAATTGCAACATCATCTGTTGCATCATCCTTTGAATATCATCAATGGAAGCCCCTTGACGGAGCTGCTCTGTCACGATCCGATCAATCTCCGCTCCCTGGCGAGCCTGCTCGACACGGAACTGATCCATGTCCATGGGTGTCCATCCAGCAGAGGAGGCTCCCATACCTCGGTGGTGAGAGGTGTGAGGGTGAGGAACACCCCTCTCCCTTGCCGGTGCATCTTCCTCCATCGTTTCACCTGGACGAAAATCATCTTCTCCTGCCTCTTCGGGGTTAACAGAAGTATACAACCAATTCTCATTGTTATCAACATTAGTTTTATCAGTGTTCGGTAAGCGGAACAGCCGGCGTGTCCGGCTTACCAACACATACCCATGACGGCTTTGTTCGAGCATTCCTTGCGTGCACAGGGCATTGAGGTCAAGCTTACCCAACTCCTGCATCGGGGTCTCTCCGTCCAACACCGGCCTACACCCACACCAGTCAGCAATTTGTGTTATCATACCACCCACAGAAATGGCTCCTGAGCTGGCACGCCCCATGGTACCTAAATGGTCGGCGGCGAATGCCGCCACATTCACTGGTTCCTCATTAACCATGGCATGCATCAAATATAATTCCCGCTTTGCTGCTACACCTGTACTATCTCCTCGTCCGAACAAGGTGAACGCTAACCCTTTTTGAGCATATCGGAAGCACGAGTTTTGAATCCATGATGCCTTTGCACTCCGGGGTTCGTACTGCGGTAAACCTGTAATAGAGGACCAAAAGGAACTTGCAGGAAAGTCATTTGGCACTGCCCCGGATCCTACCAATGGTAACCGGAGGCATTGCCCAAGCTGAATAATCGACATCGAATAATCTTCGTTATAAAGCCGGAAACTCATAGTACCAAAATATTCATAAACATGACCAGTCCAATTCTTTTCCAATTTAAATTTAACAGTGCTTAGGAACTCTAGAGTGATGCGTTCATAGGACGGCACATCAGCATGCATAAATTCAAAAATACCTAAATTGTGGAACATTTGAGATACATCATCTAGAATTCCTAAAGCACTCATAGTATCATCACACACATACCTTGTAGGTACAAGCTTCCTTTTAAGGTGAGTCTTGTACCTTTCAACATGATCATCATCCTTAAAAATGATTCCGTGTGCATTTGGCATCCTCCGGGACCTTTGTCTCGGTCTTGAGGTCTCTACGACTGCCTTTCCTCGCTCGGCTCTTTTCGGGGGCATAATGGTCACCTGAAAAAGTTAGCAGAAAAAAATAGTGGAGATAGAGAAAAATAATACCGTCACGGTGTAGAGTGCGAGAAACGGCCCAGCTTTTGTGAAAGAACTTTGAAAAACAATGGTTGGATGATGATGAAATATGAGGTTTAAGGTGAAGGTGGTTATGGAGTTTAAGAGATATGAGAGAAAAATAGGGTTGGAGGAGATGAAGTGGCTGAAAAGTGAGTGGGGGAGAGGTAAAAGGTATTTAAAGACGTGTGGGCCCCACTCCAACGTCTCTAAATTTTAAAAAAAATTCTGAGTTACGCACTGCAACACGGCCCGTGCTAGACCACACGGCCGGCCGTGTTGCACCCCTGGAAAATGTATGGGAAAAAAGTACGCACTGCAACACGGCCCGTGTTGGCACACACGGCTGCCCGTGTTGCTCCTTTGGAAAATGTATGGGGAAAAAGGTAAGCATGCAACACGGCCCGTGTTGGCACACACGGCTGCCCGTGTTGCTCCTCTGGAAAATGAATGGGGAAAAAGGTAAGCATGCAACACGGCCCGTGCTAGCCCACACGGCCAGCCGTGTTGCCTTGTTTTGTCTTGCATTTTCTCCTTACACGTCCATAGTTGAACACCTTAGTTGTTACCCCATTCGAATTTTTCACCTTCACCAGTAGCACACTGCTCTTACCTACAAACATTCAAACTCAAACAAAAAATAGAAACACACAAAAAACCATTAGAGAGAAAAATTGAAAACTCGTGGGTTGCCTCCCACGAAGCGCTTCGTTTAACGTCGCATGGCTCGACGGTTGTTCCTCTCATCCTGTGAGACGAGCAACATGTATTTGACCAATTTCTTGTCCTTGGTAATACGGCTTTAACCTCTGACCGTTGACTTTGAATGTATCCCCGTTTGCTTGATTCTTTAATTCAATCGCTCCATGAGGGAAAACTTTGTGAACAACAAACGGGCCTGACCATTTGGATTTCAACTTCCCAGGGAATAACTTTAATCGAGAATTATACAAAAGGACCAGTTGTCCTTCATAAAACTCTTTTTTCACTATCCTTTTATCATGCCATTTCTTTATTTGGTCTTTATAGACCTTAGCATTCTCATAAGCACGATTCCGAAATTCTTCTAATTCGTGGAGCTGAAGGATCCGAGAACTTCCTGCCTTGGATAAATCCATATTCAAAAATTTCGAAGCCCAAAATGCCTTGTGTTCTAATTCAAGCAGTAGATGGCATGCCTTGCCGTAAACTAACTGGTACGGTGACATACCAATTGGCGTTTTGAAAGCTGTTCGGTAAACCCAAAGTGCATCATCCAACTTGCCTGCCCAATCCTTGCGGGATGAGTTTACAGTCTTTTCAAGGATTTGTTTGAGTTGCCTGTTTGACACTTCCACCTGCCCACTAGTTTGAGGGTGGTACGGAGTCACATTTCGATGCTTCACATTATATTTCAAGAGGAGCTTCTCCATTAGATGATTCAGAAAATGTGTTCCTTAATCACTTATTAAAGCTCTTGGTACTCCGAACCTAGCAAAGATAGTCACCTTTAGAAACCTAATCACCACTCGAGCATCATTAGTTGGTAGGGCCACGGCCTCCACCCAATTTGAGACATAATCCACCGGCACTAAGATGTACTGCTTCCCAAAAGATGGTGGGAAGGGACCCATGAAATCGATACCCCACACATCAAAGAGTTCAACTTCTAACATGGCATTTTGGGGCATCTGATTTCTTTTTGAGATGTTGCCTGTTCTCTGGCATTTGTCGCACTCTTTAATTATTTGTTGAGCATCTTTGAATAAAGTTGGCCAGTATAACCCAGATTGGAGAACTTTGGCGGCGGTTCTGTCACCACTAAAGTGTCCTCCATAGTCGGAGTCATGGCATGCTTTCAACACATCCCTTTGTTCCTCCTCTGGAACACATCTCCTGATAAGTCCATCCACTCCTCTCTTATACAAGAAAGGATCGTCCCACAAGTAAAACCTGCAATCATGCACAAACTTTTTCTTCTTGTTAGCATCAAAATCATCGGGGATTACCCCACCGACCAGATAGTTTGCATAATCGGCAAACCAAGGCACTCCGTTGATAGCGAGGATATGTTCATTGACGAACTCGTCCTTTATTGGATGCTTGTCTTCTGTCTCTTCGATAGGTGATATTCGGGAGAGGTGATCGGCAACAGTGTTTTCACATCCTTTCTTGTCACGAATCTCCACATCAAACTCTTGAAGGAGTAAGATCCACCTAAGAAGTCTTGGCTTAGAGTCCTGTTTAGAAAAAAGATACTTCAAAGCAGCATGGTCAGTATACACAATGACTCTAGAACCCAGCAGATATTGCCTGAATTTATCAAAGGCGTACACTACGGCTAACAACTCCTTTTCAGTCGTCGCATAATTCATTTGTGCGGGGTTCAACACATGACTAGCATAATAAATGACATGTAACAATTTTTCTCGACGCTGCCCAAGAACTGCCCCCACTGCAATATCACTTGCATCACACATTATCTCAAAAGGAAGAGACCAGTCCGGGGCTACAACAATAGGTGCTGATACTAATTTTTGCTTTAGTGTTTCAAACGCCACATCACACTCTTTATCAAAAACAAAGGTATTATCCTTAACTAAAAGAGTCGTTAAGGGTTTTGCTATTTTAGAGAAATCTCTTATGAACCTACGGTAAAAACCCGCATGCCCTAAGAAACTTCTAATACCTTTTTCATTCATCGGTGGGGGAAGCTTTGAGATGACTTCAATCTTTGCTTTGTCCACTTCTATTCCTTTGTAGGAAATTTTGTGACCCAAGACTATCCCTTCACGTACCATGAAGTGACACTTCTCCTAGTTCAGGATAAGATTTGTTTGTTGGCACCTTTCTAACACCAGAGTAAGGTTAGTCAAGCAATTATCGAAGGACTTACCAAAAACTGAGAAATCATCCATGAAGACTTCCATATGCTTCTCAAGCATATCTGCAAAGATTGATTGCATGCATCTCTGAAAAGTTGCTGGTGCATTACATAACCCGAATGGCATTCTTCTGTAGGCAAAAATACCAAAAAGGCATGTAAATGCGGTCTTCTCCTGATCCTCTGGTGCAACAGCTATCTGATTGTATCCCGAGTAGCCATCGAGGAAGCAATAATAGTCATGACCGGCTAACCTTTCCAACATCTGATCAATGAATGGTAAGGGAAAATGGTCCTTCCTGGTGGCAAGATTCAGTCTTCTATAGTCGATGCATACCCGCCAACCAGTGACTGTCCTTGTTGGTATCAACTCGTTCTTCTCATTTTTTATCACAGTAGTTCCACCTTTCTTTGGCACCACATGAACTGGACTTACCCACGAACTATCAAATATGGGATAAATCATCCCTGCATCCAACAGTTTAACCACCTCTTTTCTGACCACTTCCTTCATTGCTGGGTTAAGTCGTCGTTGAGGTTGGACAACCGACTTGTGATCATCTTCCATGAGAATTTTGTGCATGCATATTGTAGGGTTTATTCCCTTCAAATCTTCAATAGACCAGCCAATAGCACTCTTATGTTTTTTTAAAACTTTGACAAGCTTATTTTCCTGAAGAACTTCTAGATGTGAACTTATGATGGCCGGGCACTTACTCTCTGTGTCTAGGAAGACATATTTGAGGTTTTCCGGTAGTTGTTTCAATTCGGTCCCCTTCTTTTGTTCATCTTTCTTTTCTTCCACTAAGGTCTGCCTTAAATCTTCCCACCGGTTGTGTCGATACCCTTTAAAAGGTTATGATGCTTCCATCATGGCTAATACTTCCATATCTTTCTCGTCAACTACTTCCTTTTCATTAAAAATTGATAAGCTCAACACCCTTTCCAAGGGTAATTTTTGTGTTGTCAAGCTATTTTCCTTTTCACATATTTGATCGATTGTCTCAATATGTTGACTAGTGGCAACCTCATCCTTGTACTTCATTACAAAAGCAATTCAGGGACACCCTATAGCATCGGGGGGTTTAGCTCATCATAATATTCAAAGAAAGTACAAATGTAAGGTTAAACATTACAAGAGATTGGATATCTTCGATCTTCAATTGCTTCCGCGCTTGATGATCTCCGTTCCCCAAAAACCTTGATTGCTCTTCTTTTCTTCGTAGTCTCCCCTTCTTCTCTTCTCTTCTTAGGTCTAAATAGTACAGTACACATTACAGCCAAGCCAAAAAGTCAAAATTGCCCTTCGGGATCACTTCATGAGTGAAAATAGGAAATCGGAAAAATTCAGCGCGCTAGCCAACACGGGCCGTGCCAAGCAACACGGCCGGCCGTGTTGGCTCTCTGGTTTTTGTATGGGAAGAAGCTGAGCTTGCAGCACGGGCCGTGTCAGGGGACACGGGCCGTGTCAGGGGACACGGGCCGTGTTTGGCTCCAGGATTTTTTTATTCTATTTTTTATTTTTTTCTTTAATTCTTCCATTGTTGCCTTGGCACTTCCAACTCTTCAACTACTTCTGAAACATGCACAATACCATGGAAACAACATCAAACGCATCTAAAAACTTAAATTAACACCAAAAGCAAAATAAGCATAAAACTACTCAAATATGAAATACTTAAAACTCAAACACTAAAACTCAAAATAAAGGGTTACCACATTGATGAATTTTGGCCGAGAACATGATGAAAATCAAAATAGAAGTGGAATGGAATCTGATATGTGATGAAGCTTTGCCTCCTTTCCACGAAATTCTATTGCCCCTTAGGGTTAGGGTTTCAGCTTCTTAAATAGGGTGGATTAGGTGTTCTCATGGGCTTTTTAATAAGTGATTTATTCATAAGAATAAAAGTGTGAAGTGAGGTGTAAAATGTTGTTATTTTGGGCCAAACTTAAGTGAATGGATGTCCAATGCATGGCCAAAAGAGGCAAAAAAATGTGACTGGTTTGTGCAGCATGCTTAGAAAATCTGATTGGGTCAGCCAGGCCCAAAATCTGCCTAGAAAATCAAGTCATGGTGCCCACTTTAAATGAATGTATCTCTCAAACCATGAATCCAAATGAGATTATTCCAAAAGGATGTGAAATAGGACATGGCAAGGTACAATTTTTGTGAAGAAATTATTTTCAAATAATGCCTTGAAGTGCAAGAAAACTGTCCAAGAAGTCTTGACAAATTTTGAAGATTTTGGACTTAGAAATTTTTCTAAGTGTCCTAAAAAAATGTCTCACTTTGACTAAGCATAACATTCTCAATTCTAATCCAAATGGAGCAAACTTTATATCTGTAGAAAGCTTGGAACAAAAGGAACAACTTTCATGTTGGAGAAATTTTCAAATGGAGCTTTTATCTTGACGCAAAATGGGCTTAAAGTGAGTGCAACGATCATGAAAACTTGCCCTAAATGGAAAGTCAACCATTTCCAAATTAAGTAACTTTTCCAATTCCTGATTAAATGATGAATCCATGATCCAACCTTGATCAAATTTCACATGTAGGATCCCCTAGGCATGGATTTTGAGATTCCACTCTCAAAATGTCAGGAGTTGACTTTTCTGGCCCCACAGTTGACTTTTCCCAAACTGTCTGATTCCCGATTCCATTGATCAATTGAAGCACTTCTAGCTCAAATAAAGAGCTGATTTTTTGTATGTAGACCCTTGTGAACATATGGAGGGCCATGGAAAAGAGTTTCACCCAAAGAATTAGAAATAAACTGATTTTATACCAAACCCTAGTTTTAGGGCAAAATGATCCGAAACTGATTGCACCGATTGCCAATGGATCTTTCTGAGATAATTGTGAATCTTCCTAGGCCAAGATGCCTCTCTAATCATGACATGGATTAGATCCTCTACTTCCAACCAAACATTGCATGTTGCAAGTAGCCATGAAACCCTAATTTCTGATTAAATCCAGATGAACACTTTGATAGCTTTGAATCCTTCACTGATGAACTGAGGACCATAATAAGATACTTGGACCCCCCTGAGACCCTTGAGACTTCTATACTTAGAAAATGAAGTCCAATTCTCAATCTTGCTTTGTGTGGGCTCCTTCTGTTAAGGAGTGATCGATCAAAACCTGATCTCCATGTCACTAAGGTAGTATGCAATGAGTATGACCTAATATGATGCTAATGAAGTGTAAAACATAATCCCATGATTCCAGGAAAAATGAAGGGTCTATTTTGGGGTATTACAGGTATCTCCACCAATCGTCGCATCTTTGCTCCCAGTCAGAGTTTCCTCCTGGTTTCTGAGCTGCTGTTTGTTTCCCCCCAGTAGGGTTGTCTCCCATTTTATGGTGTTGACCTAAAATTCCCTACAAGTGGATATGTTTTCTCCTCAACAGATCTCCTCCTTCCCCAACTAGGGTTTGAGCTTTTAGGATGTTGATCTCTCTGTTTTCCAGCAGTTTGTCTCCATGATTTTTGTAGATTGACCGAGGATTGTACCGGTGGTTCAAATTCTTTGCGACACCTCTGTATCCTTCGCGATCGTTTTATCAGCATAATCACCATATATACATACACATATACTTTCATATGAATTCATGATTTGCATATCTTGCATATTTGTTTGGTTTGAGATTCTCATTCTCTATTATGGCAGTACCTTATCCCCATACCAAATCTGGTGTCTGTCCTCCTTCAAGTGTAGAGTGCCAGCCCCTAAGAAGAAAAGACTTTAACCTTTCTCTGTTCCCCCATTGTGTTTGTTTCCTCGTGGATGATTGTTATTTCAGTTTCCTCTCTAGCAAATTTTCTGGATTGAATTACTCCCCTTGAGTTATGTCCTCATTGGGTCGAGTCTTGATTGACCGTTTCTTTCTAGCTCTTACCTAAATAGATATTTTGGTCCCCTAAGAGTCTATTACCCAGTAACTGGTAATATTCTTCTTAGTCGGCAGTTTGTAACTTTTTTCCCAATACCCGGAAAAAGTACCTCTTTTCTCCCCATTGGAGTCCTCGGAAGTATATCCTTGATATGTTCATCTTAACCAGGTGACGGGTATCTTTCTTTTCCCTGCAGGAGTTTATCCTTGATATGTTCACTTTAACCAGTGACGGATATTCTCTTCTTTGGTGTTCTACCCAGTAAAAAGGTAGTTGTAATCCCTATTTTGTTTCCTAGAGAGTTAATCCTTGATATGTTCATCTTAATCAATGACAGGTTTTCTTCTCCTTGTTGGTCTTCTACCCAGTAACCGGTAGTTGTAAATCCTATTGTTCCCCTGAGCGAAGTCTATCCTTGATATGTTCACTTTGACTAGTGATGGATTTTTTCTTCTTTGGTATTCTATCCAAAAACTGATAGATGTAATCCCTATTTTCTCCCCTTTCAGAGTCTATCCTTGATATGTTCATCTTAATCGGTGACGGATTTTCTCTTTGATTGGTCTTCTACCCAGTAAACGGTAGTTATGAATCCTACTTTGTCCCCTCGCAGAGTTTAATCCTTGATATGTTCATCCTAACCGGTGACGGATTCTCTCTCCGACAGTTTTCTATCCAGTTTTTGATAGATGTAATTCACTTTTCGTTCATTTGGTATATCCTTGTATTGTTCATCCTAACTGATGACGGGTATCCACCTTGACATCCCTAGGCAAGTCTATCCTTGATATGTTCATCTTAACTAGTGACGGATTTTCTTCCCTGTCGATTTTATCCTTGATATGTTCATCTTAACTGATGACGGATACTCTCACCTTTGGTCTTCTACCCAGTAACTGGTAGTTGTAAATCCTATTTCCTGCAGTTTTCCCCAGCAAGGCTATTCTTACCCAGTAACCGGTAATGAATATTCCCTCCTGGCTTTTCCTCAGTGAGTCATCCTTGATATGTTCATCTTAACCGATGACGGATGTTCTCTCTGTCAGATCTTTATTATCTCCTGACCCAGTAACTTGTAGTAGGTAATAGATTTCTGCTCCTCCTGTGTTAAAATGTAACGCTTCCCCAATCGAGTCGAGTGCGCATTTCCTTAGTGAAATTGCTTTTCCCTGCATGAGTCGAATACGTCAGTTTTATCCTGATTTATTCGTATCCCCTGCAGATGTTGTGTTTCCCCGACTGAGTCTTTCCATTTTGTATGGATCCCCTCAAGTCCCCCAGTAGTTTTAAGTCGTAGCCTGGCCTATGCATAACTCCTTTTATCCCTCAGAGTCTTTGTCTCCCTAGTGAGTTTTCCTTATGGAATGCATTGTGCTCCTGTGGATTTTCGGTCCCTCTGATTTCTTTTTCCTTTGTGGCAATGTTTCCCCACTGTCGCATCGCGCGAAAAACCGGCGGGAAAAGAAAGAAACAACAGAGCCGCCACCGTGCGTTATTTATCCCAAAAGAGGGAAAGGAAACGCTCAGAGTAAACCTGGAAAAAGCATGGTCTCGCGACCAAAGAGAATGGGTTCGGGAGTCGGTTATGCGAAGGGAAGGTATTAGCACCCCTATGCATCTGTAGTACTCTGCGGGATCCGCGCACAAAAGGAAAGAATATTGGTTGCTAAATACTGCTCAAACACACACACACTGGCTGAAAGAGACAAAGAGACTGACTGAAACTGAACTCGGCAGGATGTCGCATCCTGGGCCTACTTAGTCTATCAGGCATAGACATCAGAGTCCAAGTAGTTCGGACTGGGGAAACGACACATGCTCGCTAGGATATCGCGTCCTATGCATACGTATCTTCTCGAACGAGAGAATAATCAGAGCATTCGTAGCTCGGCTGACACGCACACAGACAAACAAGACACAGGCAAACGTGGAGCCCGAATGCCAATCACTGGACTTACATCAGCATCCGAACCAAAACGCACTCAAGAAGGCAAACATGGAGCCTGAATGCCAATCACTGGGCTTATATCAGCATCCGAACCAAACACACGCACACTGGAACCCAAATGCCACTCGATGGTCTTACATCAGCTTCCAAGCACACAACAGCACAAGTTAATAGGGAGTCGGGGACTCAGCCTATAACTGTCGAACACACACAAAAAAGAAAAAGGGCGCCCGGAGAGATCAGCTCAATCTCCTGCCTACATACTTCATCTGGTGTGAAGATCAGGGCGATGTAGTTCCCCTACGCAGGGACAAAGGATCTAGCCTAACCAGATAACAGAGGGAGACACAACTAGGGAGACTACGACTCGAGCCTAGATGTTATCATGCAAATCATCCCTAAGTTAAGGTTTCTAGCTAAATGGCACAAGGGCCAATCTATCCTAAACATGGCTCACATAGGAAGCAAGCCACACACACTTAACTTGCACAGGGAGCAAGCCAAGCAAAACCTAACTTGCACAGGAAGCAAGTCTAAACTAATCCTAACTTGCACAGGAAGCAAGTCAAACAATCCTATCTTGCACAGGCAGCAAGTCAAACTATCCTATCTTGCACAGGAAGCAAGTCAAACTATCCTACAAGCACAGATAGCACACGCTATACACAAACAAGTGGCTCAAACAAGGGTTAGGTTTTAGTCAAGGGGTCATATCAACCTCAACAAACAAACCTCTGGAACTGGGTGAATGTTGCTCTTAACCTTGCCATTGAGGGGCTAAGGTGAAGCAGATGAAAGGATGAAGTGAGGATGAGACCTCACAGCTCTTATCCCTGGCCTGGGAGAGCTCAAGACAGGAATGTGTGGGTTCAGAAAGTGGGAACCCTTCTACACATTAAAACTGACTCAACTGTACAGTTGTACAAGATCTTGGGTTTGTATCTGAAATGCATCAACACAGTGGTGTGAGCAAGGCAGATGACACACTGAATAGTGGGGGATAGATTGCATATCCCTACCTTCCACCAATTGCCTCTTCACTTAGGAGGACTTTGACTCTATGCAAGGACAAAAGTAAACAATCACAAACATCGCCTCTTAAGGAGGACTTCAGACAGTTGCCTGGCCAAGTAACAGGCCAGGTCTTCCAGACTACATGTAGTAAAAGAGATTATACCTCAAAGCAAATGCTAAATATCAAAGCAAGCAAGTTCAGAGAACCTAAGCAACTAAAGTACCTGAAAAATTCAAACCAATCAGTAAACAGTTCAACAGTTAAAACCAAAGGAAATGGATAAACAGTCAACCACAGAAGGTCAACTGTGCAAAGCAAGACTCAAGTTACATGAGTCAAACCTACAAAACAAAAGTTAGTACATGATATGTAATCAAAACCAATCACATTTGTATGATCTCAATGGCAATGGTGCTCAACCTGAAACATGAACTCAATAGTAAGCACAGAAGACCACTAGGACTAGCCTAGGGTCAAGGATGGAAGAAAAAGTCAAGGCAGCAAGGAAAAGTCAACTCAAAGTCAAAGTCAACCAATTAGAAAGCAATCACAATTGGGCCCACATTCAAATCATGCATTATGATCATTTCATGAACATTTGAAGTCAAAGTAAGGCAAAGAAAGCATACAAAAGTCAACAGAAAAGACTTCATTCAAAAGTCAACTCAAACATTTTCAAAAATTATGAAATAAATCACACTCAATCCTAACATCTAACATGGTATACATGCAAAATTTCATGGCATTTGGATGAGAGGAAGGCAGTCGACAAAAAATCATGAAGTCAAATCAAATTCAAGTAAGCATGGTGAAAGTCAACAAGCATGGGTCAACTTCAAAAAAAATCATATCAATTTGAAAATAGAAGAGAAATGAATGAGATTAACACCAATGCAAAGCTTGAGATGTCTAGTTATCACATATGAAATTTCATGGTCATACAATAAGATTTGAGAATTTCACAAAAGATTTGGCAAGGCATAGCACAAAAAGTCAACAAATGACCACATATGGAAGAAAATTCTCAATCAAATGGAAAACAGCATGATTAATTCCAAGAAAAATCATACATCAATTAGACATACAAGGGATCATTCATGCAAAATTTGGAGTCATTTGGATGTGGGGAAGTGTGTGAACAAAATTTGTGAAAATACATGATCATGGTATGACACCAAATGCAACACATGACTTCAAAAAATCATAACTCTCAATCCACAAATGATAAATGCACAAACTTTATATGGAAATGAAGGTCAATGTGTCTAGTTTTACCACAAAAAATTTCAAGCTCATTGGATGCAATATGACAATTTCACAAAAGGAATGGCACAATGTATCATTTTGGCATACATGTCAAGAAAATAATTATCATTAAAAATCCAGCCCATGGAAAAATAATTAAAAATCACAATTAAATGAAGGACACATTCATGAATATGAGGAAAAAATTTCAAGTTTTTTGGATAAAAATTGAATTGAAAAAGGAATTGTTTAAGTTGAGTGAATAATGGATGAAATATGAACATGAAAGCATGGCAAATTGGTCAACAAGGAGTCAACCGGTGGCAGACTTGTAATTTCTGCCGTCACTAATGGAAACGACACAGTTTTGGCAAGGTAAACAAAATGTTGTGATTGGCTGTTGCCCAATGCAACAGTGCTCGGGCCAAATGAGTTCAAAAATTGGGTTCTAAAACCCTAGGGTTTTAACAGCCAGGCATGCTTCATGATATTTCCAACATCCACACCAAAACTTGGTCAGCAATTATAACAGCATAGCATTTAACAGGATTCTTCAATACAACCATAACACAACCACAAACCAATGCCATCAGTTCATGAGGAATTCTTGCAAGTTTATGGCTCAAGCAATAACAGCAGGGCATAGAAATGTTTCATGCAACATAAGTAACAACAATAGCCAATCCTCATGCATCTATGAAGCTGGATTTTTTCTAGAAATAATGACAGAGTTCATCATAGCAGGATTTAGCAGCATGGTTCATGGTGTCATCAAGCAAGTATCAACAATCATCAAACAAACATGTTTCGACCAAACATACAACAGCATGAGCATAATCATGAAATCTTTCTGGGCAACTAGGTTTAAACAAGCAGCAGGATATATGAAATGCTTCATGCAACATGAGTAACAACAATAGCCAATGCTCATGCAACATAAAAGCATGACTTTTGGAAGGGAACAGCAGGGTTTCAACAACAGCAGCACTCATGTTCATCCAACATTAAGCAATCAACATTCGAACTGAAACAAACACACGGCATGGCAATGATCACATAGCAAGCAGTCAAAAGCATTAACAATTAATCATGGCAAGGAAGTACTGTCATCATGCAGTAACATCAATCAACAACAAAACAAAACACAATCATAGGAAACTCTGGGCATGGTAGGTTTCACACAGCAGGGCATTTTATGTAGTCCACAAACATAATTTCAACCAAGCATCAAACAATCATCATGGCAAACAAATTTCAAACAAAATCATGCAGACCAACATGGTACCACAAACATGATATTCGAGCAACATAGAGCAACATCAGCTAACAACAAAAACTGGGAAATGGCTCTAGAGTTTCAACAGCAAACATCATGTGTTCATCATTATAACAATCTTCAAACAAAGTCATACAATAACATGGCATTGGTGTTCAGGCCACAACATTTAGCAACAACCAAACACACACATCACATGAATTTCTGGACAGAACCATGGATTATGCAACAGCAGTACTCATCGTCATCATGTAAAATCAACATGAACAAATATGCCCAGAAATCAACCATATGCATATCAATAGCATTAACATACATCAAACAACAAACATGCATCATCCAATTTCATTAAATCCTTTCCAGCCAAGCAAATCGAGCAGAGTTTACCATGAACACAGAAAAATGAAATTCAATTTTCTCTCAATAGAATCAGCCATTTAACATGATGTAATTTGCAATAGACTCAGTGATGCATACTCTACCAAAAACATACCATGGATTGAAGGAAAGGGAAGGTCGAAAAACTTACTTGGTTGTGAAGAAAAAGTGAATCAGTGGCTCTTTGCGTGTGATAGCTTGAAACAGGTGAAGACTCTAGCTCTAAATGATGGATGATGAACTTGTTTCAGCTCACACTTGCTTGGATATGACCAAATCAACTTCTGCCATGACTGTTCTTTGAGAAAAACCAGAGCACGAAATGTGGTTTCCAGCAAGGTTTTGAGGTTGCAAAAGGCTCTCAACTGATGTCCAAATGAGGAAGGATCACAAGCTTGCTCGATTGTTTAAAGGGTTTGCTGAGAAATACTCTTTTGGCCAAAGTGTAGGATGAGAGAATGAGAGGTTTTCTGGTTGTGGCTGCTGCAAAACTTTGAAAAATGCAAAGCAAAATGATGCATCAAAATGGTTTTTTCTCCTGCTATTGGCATTACTCATGACAGAAAGAAAGTGAAAGGTCTGCTGTCATGGTATATGGCATGGTTACTTGGCTTTGTTCTCTTGTGTTTGGACAACTTTAGAAAATGCAAGGCCAGGTCCAAAAAAAACCTTTGGTTCTCTTGTTGGTTGCAGATGCTAGCAGGGCAAGGCAAGGTGGATTTGGAAGTTCTAGATGAAAACGCAAGCAGCAGGGGCAAGGTTGGAAAAATAAGTGAGGGTTGGTTGTGCAATTGTTTTTGATGACTGCTATTAGAATTGGTTTTGACAGAAAAAATGATCAAGTTTCTATTTGCTTATGCTGTTTTGTGGTTAGGCCATGTCTTGCCACTTTGGAGTTTTCTTTTGACAGGTTTTGAAATGCAAAGCAAGATGAGTTTTTTGAGTGAATGAGGTTGATTTGTGCTTGTTGGTTAGGTTGGCAGCTGTTGGTTTAAACATGATGAAGAGATGTGAAAACAGCAAAATGCCATGCTTCAGTTTTTTTTGGTTTTGGGACAGACTTTGGACAAATGCCAAGATGAGATGATGTTTAGAAAAATGAAGTCTTGATGGTCTGCTATGACCTTTTCTCTTGACAAAAAAAAAGGGTGCTGTCCAAACTGCTATTGGACAGTACAAATTAAGGCATGGAGGTATGGTTGGTTTGTACTCATTTTCCAAAATTCAAGTAAGCAAACATGGCCATATGTACTATTGGAGTATGGCTGCACAATGAGACTCACCATGACAGAAAAAAATGGTCAAGAATGCTGCATAATGATGCTGGTACAAGGCATGGTTGTGGAAAGCAAGGACAAGCATGGTGCAAGTATGGTTAAATGGTACTTTTCTTACAATTCAAGCAACCAAGCAATATTCACATGTGCTGCATATTTTGACTTTGCAAACACATTCTAAATGACATTTATGAGCTGTTCCAATTGGCCAAATGTTGAAAAAAAGTTTAAATCAAAAAGTCAACTCTTGGTCAAACTTTCATTTAAATGAAAAAGGTCAAAATATGCCATTTTGATTGGTGAAGTTTTGGCTCATGAAATTTATATTTTTGGAAAGAGGATGAAAAATGTGGTTTGTAGGAAAAAACCCCACCAAAATTGGCCAAACGGTTTGAGAGATATGGCCCTCTGAAGTTCAAGATTTTCTGAAATCGATTCGATCATAACTTGCCAACCACACATGGGAATTGAGAGTTCTAGGACTTTTTGGAAATGGGAGGACAAGATCTTCAACTTTCATGTTGGGCAAAAATTCATTTGAGGCTTGTATCATGATGTAAGTTTGAGGATCAAGACTTTCCATTTATGGCAGGTTTCAGTTACAGGCCCAGTTTCCATTTTGGGAAATTTATGATCTGGCTTCAAATTCTTCCATGATGGTGTTTGGCATGATATATGATGACTATTTGGCCATGAATGAACTCTCACAAACCAAATCCAATCATCCAATCACTGATTAAATGGACAGTTGACCAACAGTTGACTTTTAGGGTTTCTGATTGATTATGCATTGACTGATGAATTCCAAACCCTAATTCCTTGAGAACTTGACTTCAAATGATGTCCCAAGTTGTATGAACTCTTGATTATTGACCATGGTGCCCAAATTCCACAAGAATGACCACCATCCACTGCTTTGACTGACAGTTGACTTTTTTAGGTTTTTGGACTGTCTGTGTGTGAACTGATGATTTCCAAGTCTTCAACCCTTGACCAAGATACTTCAAATAGACCTCCAAGCCATGTGAACTTGTTGCACAAACCCTAGGGCCTTGGTTCAATGAGAAATTCTTTTGCTTGCTTGGTTGACTGATCAGGAGATTAGTTTGACCTAATTCTTGATTGCTTGCTCTTGAGGCAACTGGGAACAATGCAAATGCTATGCAATGGATCATGATGTGCTATGACCTAATATGAAAATGTATGTATAATGGTAGGTGCAAATTTGAGGTGCTACAGCTGCCCCTATTCAATCAGCTGGGAACCCGAATGGATGAGAGCGACGGCTGTCAGACTTTCAGGGTAAACAGGGATTGAATACCAAAGAACCGTAGAATTTGCACAGACTGGATATAATACAAAAGAACCACGTCATTTACCGATGACAAACTGCATGACAGCTTCAGAAAAGCAAAACCATTTACCGATGGTTGAGGAACTGGAATCTTGATATTTACTGATATCAACTTCAGCATGACCATTTACCGATGGCGGCTGGGGAAAAAAAAAACTTCTGAAAAACAGACCATTTACCGATGGTTAAAACTTGAGACTTGATATTTACCGATATCAACTTCAGCCAGACCATTTACTGATGGCTGCTGGGAGACAGATTTCTGAAAAGCAAAACCATTTACCGATGGTTAGAACTTGATATTTACCGATATCAACTTTAGCACGACCATTTACCGATGGCGTCTGGGGAAAACAGATTTGATGTAGAAAGGAAACCTGACCATTTACCGATGGTGGCTTCAAAGAAACTAGACATTTACCGATGTCAACCCTAGCAAGACCATTTACCGATGGCATGCTGCAACTGGGAATTCGATATTTACCGATATCGAAGAAAACTGGGCCATTTACCGATGGCGTCTCCACTTGGGGAGGGACAAGATCTTCGTGGTGTAATTAGACAAGACGTTTACCGACGACTTCTGGGGATCTTGATTTTATTGACCAGACATTTACAGATGACTGGGATGAGACTCGATGTTTACCGACATCGAAAGATGATGTTTACCGACATCCAAAGAAATGACCAGACATTTACCGATGACTGGGAATGAGACTCGATGTTTACCGACATCGAAAGATGATGTTTACCGACATCAAAAGAAATGACCAGACATTTACCGATGACTGGGATTGAGAAATTTATTGGGGAGATACAAATATTTGCAACAGGAAACCGGGTAGGACATTTACAGATGACTCTACTGGGGATTTCTAGTTGGGGAATTATCAGACATTTACCGATGACTGAAGGAAAAACTCGATGTTTACAGACATCGAAAGATGATGTTTACCGACATCAAAAATGACCAGACATTTACCGATGACTGGAGTGAGACTCGATGTTTACAGACATCGAAATATGATGTTTACCGACATCAAAAATGATGACCAGACATTTACTGATGACTGGAGGAAGACTCGATGTCTACAGACACCGAAACAATGGTGTTTACCGACACCAAAAGAAGAAACACACACGGGTGCTGACATGACACTTACTGGTATCACAAGAACGACATCTGAGATATGTCAAGGCAAGGTTGACCACTTGCTGGGGGTCTCACTGGAGAGAAACAAACTTTCTGTCACCATCGGGTGAGGAAATAAACCTCTGTCACCATCGGGTGAGGAAATAAACCTCTGTGGGGAATAAACAATTCTGAATGCTGTCAAGAGCAACTGTAGCAGTCTTGCTGTGCTGATGTTGAATGAAATGATCCGCCTCTGCCGGGGATACGGTCTGGTGAAGTTAACACATGAATGCATATGTTTGAATTTTTCTATGGCGTAATGCTCCATTTATGAATGGAAATGCTACGCAATTTGAGGATGCAATGATTACTACATGCAAAATGCAAATGAACTCTGGCTAGGGAGCCAAAATGATCAGATACTCTGACTCTGTGGGGAGACTCCTCTTGGGGAACTACTCTGCGGGGAACTCTGCTTGAGGAACGGTAAAGCGATTTCTCACTCTTGTTGAAGAATAGCACTGCTGCTGGGGAAATATAAACTCCGCTGGGGATATCCTTCAGTCCACAGGTAGGATAAATGCTGGAGATAACTTTCAATGAACCTGCCTCACTCGGGGAGGAAATCGGCAAATACAGGCCTGCTGGGGATAGGCAATCCTTAGATCTGTTGGGAAATAGAAGGCACTATCCACGGATGTCTCTGCAGGGGAACATAGCTCTGGTAGCTTCCAAACTTGCTTGGGGAAATATCTGCTGAGGAAACGTCCTCACAGATGCTGATCTGAAAAACAACACAACAAAATGCCCCCAGGGGAGACATGGACAAGATACGCTCAAGTGTCCTCAACATTCAAAATGATTTTCAAATGTTTTACCTTTCTGCACGTTATTGTGTAGCCTCCATGTTCTTATATGCAATGCTTATCAAAAATTCGGACATTTTGCAAACAAAACAGTAAAAATAAAAACAAAAGAGCTATTTATCTGAATAACGACTTTTATTGATTGAAAATGTGCCTGAAGAGGCAAATACATTGGGAAGCAATTCCTAGAAAGAGGTAATTGCGCACAAAAGGAAAAAATCTATCCTAATGGCAATGTGAACACGGCATCCACTATTTCCCAATTCTGTTATAACTCACAGATCATCAGTTTTCCTCCCAACTCCTTGCTTTCTGAGAAGAATGACTGGACGGATCACATCTTTCGAGATGGCAGACGATAAAGCTTGATGAAGTACAGACAAACTCGGACTGTAGTCTTCGCTTTAATCCCTAACTTTTGCCTGGATCGCCCTTTCGGGTTTTCAATCCACCGGGATACCCATTTTTGCCTAAGTCGCCCTTGCGGGTTTTCGACTTACCGGGTGTACAATTTTTTTTATTTTTTTATCCCTAATTTTTGCCCGAACCTTTTCTTTCTGTTTTTTGGTTCGCCGGGATGCCCATTTTTTTGCCTGGACTCTTTTATTCTTTTCGTCCAGCGGGTCAATTTATGCGAAGTATTTTTTGACTACATCTGAGTTGACAGGAGACGGAAAATCTTCACCATCCATAGTCGTAAGCATCAAGGCTCCACCGGAGAAGACCTTCTTCACAACATACGGACCTTCATAGTTAGGAGTCCACTTGCCCCTGTTGTCTGCACCGGGAGGAAGGATCCTCTTCAAAACTAAATCACCGATCTGAAATGTCCGAGGACGCACTTTCTGATCAAAGGCTCGCTTCATCCTTCTCTGATACAACTGTCCATGGCATACAGCTGCTAACCGTCTCTCCTCAATAAGGCTCAACTCGTTAAACCTTGTTCGAATCCACTCGGCTTCGTCCAGCTTGACATCCAATAAAACTCTCAGAGAAGGAATCTCCACTTCAACAGGTAGGACAGCTTCCATACCATACACAAGGGAGTAAGGGGTTGCCCCGGTCGACGTACGTACTGAGGTACGGTACCCATGCAAAGCGAAAGGCAGCATCTCATGCCAATCCTTGTACGTAACGACCATCTTCTGCACAATCTTCTTGATATTCTTGTTCGCCGCTTCCACAGCACCATTCATCTTCGGTCTGTAAGGAGAAGAATTGTGATGTTCGATCTTGAAATCTTTACAAAGCTCTTTCATCATCTTGTTGTTGAGATTCGAACCATTGTCAGTGATGATTCTCTCAGGAACTCCGTAACGACATATGATTTCTTTCTTGATGAACCGAGCAACCACTTGTTTGGTAACATTAGCATAGGAAGCTGCTTCCACCCATTTGGTGAAATAGTCAATCGCTACCAAGATGAAGCGATGTCCATTCGAAGCAGTAGGCTCAATCTTCCCAATCATATCAATGCCCCACATGGCAAACGGCCAAGGCGAATTCATGACATTCAGAGGGCTTGGTGGTACGTGCACCTTATCAGCATAGATTTGACACTTATGGCACTTCCGAGCATACTTGAAACAATCGGATTCCATAGTCATCCAGTAATAACCAGCTCTCAGCAATTTCTTCGACATTGCATGACCGCCGGCATGAGTACCGAAGGAACCTTCATGAACTTCTTGCATTAGCATGTCCGCTTCGTGTCTATCCACGCATCTGAGCAAGACCATGTCAAAGTTCCTTTTGTATAGCACATCATCCTGATTCAAATAGAAGCTTCCAGCTAGCCTCCTCAGGGTTTTCTTGTCATTCTTCGACGCACCTTCAGGATACTCTTGAGTCTTGAGGAAATTCTTGATGTCATAATACCACGGCTTCTCATCAGTCACAACAGACTCGGCTGCGAACACATATGCAGGCCTCTCAAGTCGATTCACCGCAACATGTGGCACATGATTCCACCAATGAACTTTGATCATAGACGACAAAGTAGCCAAGGCATCAGCCATTTGATTCTCATCCCGGGGGACATGATACAACTTCACCTTCTTGAAGAACGTCAGTATTCTCCTGGTGTAATCTCTATACGGAATCAAATGCGGCTGGTTCGTATTCCAATCTCCATTGACTTGATTGACCACTAGAGCGGAATCTCCAAATATATCAAGAGTTTTGATCCTCAGATCAATGGCTTCTTCTATCCCCATGATACAAGCCTCATACTCAGCTTCGTTGTTGGTGACGTCAAACGTCAATCTGGCAGAAAAAGGTATATGAGCACCTTTAGGATTGATCAATACTGCCCCAACACCATTACCATTCATATTCACAGCCCCATCAAACATCAGTGTCCATTTGTCATCCGGGTCCGGTCCTTCCTCGACAAGAGGCTCTTCGCAATCTTTCATCTTCAGATACATGATGTCTTCATCAGGAAATTCAAACATCATAGGCTGATAATCTTCGATCGGTTGCTCGGCGAGGTAGTCTGACAGAATACTACCTTTGATGGCCTTCTGGGACGTGTACTGAATGTCGTATTCTGTTAAAATCATCTGCCAACGGGCAACACGTCCGGTGAGAGCTGGTTTCTCAAAGATGTACTTTACTGGATCCATCTTAGAAATCAATAGAGTAGTATGGTTCAACATATACTGTCTCAGTCGGCGAGCAGCCCAGGCCAAAGCACAACAAGTTTTCTCGAGCAGTGAATATCTTGTTTCACAGTCGGTAAACTTTTTGCTAAGGTAGTATATGGCATGCTCTTTTCGACCAGACTCGTCATGCTGTCCCAATACACACCCCATCGAAGTCTCGGTGACTGAAAGGTACATTATCAGTGGTCTCCCTGGAACTGGAGGAATCAGGATTGGAGGTTTCTGCAAGTACTCCTTGATTTTGTCAAAAGCTTTCTGACAGTCATCGTTCCACTTGATTGCTTGATTCTTTCTGAGCAGTTTGAAAATTGGTTCACATGTGGCAGTTAGGTGAGATATGAACCTTGCAATGTAGTTCAACCTCCCTAAAAACCCACGGACTTGCTTCTCCGTTTTCGGTTCAGGCATCTCTTGAATAGCTTTGACTTTAGCTGGATCAACCTCAATCCCTTTCTCACTGACAATGAAGCCTAACAGCTTCCCTGATCTCACCCCAAATGTACACTTGTTCGGATTCAACCTCAGCTTGAACTTTCTCAACCGATCAAACAGCTTCTGCAAATTAACCAAGTGCTCCTCTTCTGTCTGCGACTTCGCAATCATATCATCTACGTACACTTCAATTTCTTTGTGCATCATGTCATGAAAGAGAGTCGTCATTGCCCTCTGATAGGTAGCACCAGCATTCTTTAGCCCAAATGGCATCACCTTATAGCAGAACGTGCCCCAAGGTGTAATGAATGTCGTCTTTTCCATGTCCTCTGGCGCCATCTTGATCTGATTATATCCGGAGAAACCATCCATGAAAGAGAATACCGAGGATTGAGCCGTATTATCAACCAATACATCAATGTGAGGTAATGGGAAATCATCTTTCGGACTCGCTCTATTCAAATCCCGGTAATCGACACACATTCTGACTTTACCATCCTTCTTCGGCACAGGAACGATGTTGGCCACCCACGGTGGATAACTGGTAACAGCCAGAAAACCTGCATCCCACTGCTTCTGAACCTCTTCCTTGATCTTAGTTGCCATGTCAGGACTCGTTCTACGAAGCTTCTGCTTGACCGAAGGACATCCTTCCCTAAGAGGTAATCGATGCATCACAATGTCTGTATCTAAACCAGGCATATCTTGATACGACCAGGCGAACACTTCCACATATTCTCTCAGCATCTCAATCAGCCTCCTCTTGACAGAGTCCTCTAAAGCAGCCCCAATCTTGATTTCCTTTTTGTCGTCCTCAGTACCCAAATTAATAGTTTCCAACTCCTCCTGATGAGGTTGGATGACCCTTTCCTCCTGCTTCAGTAATCTGGCCAATTCTGCAGGGAGTTCACAGTCTTCCTCACTCTCCTCTTCAGCTTGGTAGATGGGATTATCGAAATCATACTGAGCCATAACAGAACTGTTCATAGTGAATGCCATAAGATCGCTTCTGCATGTTTGATGCTTTGTTTTAGAAAAAGAGTTCAATAAAGTCACAAAAACAAAAAACATTGCCATTTTTATTGTTTTTGAAAAAGAAAAATGAAAACAAAAAATAGAAAGACAAGGATCACAAAGTTTGTTCAAAAAATGTCCTTCATTAATGATAATCATTAAAACATGATGAGGCCCTACAAAAATGAATCACTACGCCTTGGGCAGAACGTAGGATTTTCATGCAAAATGACAAAACAACAGAAAATTACTCTGTCAGAAGAGTAACTTGAACCACTTCTTCAGCCGTCCAGTTGTTGATAGACCCCCCTGGTGCACACGGGCGAACCCAGTTGTCCAAATCACAATCACTGTCACAGTCTTCACTACCGGTTGCAGAGACGTCGCCATGATTCATCAGCCCAGCGCTGGTAAAGTACTCGGACCCGCTTGACCATTCTGCTCTGCTCGGAGAGGCTCATAACCAACACCAAATTTGTCTTCTTTAACCGGCAAATCCACCATCTTGCCCCAGCCTTCAGCTTTGCCAGAATCAACAACCTCCTTAGCCTGCTTGTAAGAAGTGATCGAAGCACCTGGCTTCCTCTGCTCAGCGTACGCCACTTTCTCAAGAGCCACAGTCTCAAACGCCTGGCATAAGGTTTCATGGATCTCGCCATCCACCTCAACATATTTGAACGAGGATAGATGACTCACCAGAATCTCTTCTTCACCGCACACAGTTACAATCTGACCGTTCCAGACATACTTGAGCTTTTGATGGAGTGTCGACGAGACTGCCCCTGCTGCATGAATCCATGGACGCCCCAACAAACAACTATAGGCGGGCTGGATGTCCATAACATAGAAGATGATATCGAATACCTCAGGACCTATCTTCACAGGCAAGGTAACTTCCCCACACACAGAACGCTTGGATCCGTCGAAAGCACGAACGATCAGGTCACTGGGATTAAGCACAAACCCTTCCGCATCAATCTTCCTCAGAATCTGCTTAGGCAACACATTCAACGACGACCCGGTGTCTACCAATACGTGAGACAACACTGCCCCCTTGCACTCCATGGTGATGTGCAAGGCTTTGTTATGGTTTCGTCCTTCAGGCGGCAAGTCCAGGTTGGTGAAACCCACACCATGCCTGGTGCTCACATTGGCCATCACACCCTCCAGTTGATTGACAGAAATCTCTTGAGGTACGTAAGCCAGATTCAACATCTTCAGCAAGGCATTACGGTGTGCCTCAGAGCACATCAATAGTGAAAGTATAGAGATCTTGGACGGAGTCTGATTCAACTGATCCACAATCTTGTAGTCACTTTTCTTGATTATCTTCATAAACTCCTCCACGTCCTTCTCAAATGACCCCTCGGGTGCCTCCTTCTGAACAGGTTCTTCCTCAACCACAGCTTGCTTACCTTTTGCTTTGGCGAGAGCTTCAGCATTATTGTCCCTCAAAGGCTGCGGTGCAAACAGACGACCGCTTCTGGTAAAACCTCCTGGACCTCCTACATTATCCACAGCCGGACCAACAGTTGCAGGAACTCTATTCGGTAAACCAATTGTCACTGGAGTTTGATTCACTGGTCTTGTCTGACTTTCAGCCCTTCTGTAACTGCGGTGAGCATTATCATACTTCCACGGCACGGCTCTACTATTCTCAACAGCCCTTCTTCCAGACGCGACGATAGTAGTTGGAACACTGATGGTTACAGGCACTGGAATGGTAACTGGGGTACCATTTGCTGCAGGTGCACTGACGACCCTTTGTCCACGTTCTTCAGACGGTTTAAAGTAAATGGTGATAGTTGACGCTGTTCCACGATCCTTTACAGCCCTACTGAATTGCAAACAACCCTCATCCATCATACCCTGGATACCGGTTCTCAACTGGTCGCAACCATTCTCAGATTCTGCACAGCCCAAACAATTTTCATCACAGCCCGGGTAGACACCCCCATTCAGCAGACGACCCTTCACAACTAGCAGAGAAGTCTGAACATCATCAACATTAACAACCAGATCTTCAGCTTCTTTCCCTTCAATATTGTTCACTCTATGCCCACCATGCTGAGGCATAGGGTTGTTTACGACGTTAGGCACTGGAGCGAAGTTGATTGCCTTGGCATCGATCAAATCTTGAACCTTGTGCTGGAGAGCTCGACACTTCTCAGTATGGTGGCCTGGTGCCCCAGAGTGAAAGTCACAACGGGCGTTTGCATCATAACCAGGAGGCAGCACTGTAGGCGGAGCCATTGTACGCAACTCAATCATCCCCAACTTGAGTAGTTCGGGTAATAACTCTGTGTAAGACATGGGCAGAGGATCAAATCTTCTATCAGCCTGCAATTTCTGTCTGGGCTGATAAGGACGTTGCTGTTGTTGTTGTTGTTGTTGCAGTTGTTGAACTCTTTGTTGTTGTTGTTGACGAGGTTGAGGTGTCGGAATGGTTACTGCAGCAGCTTGACGGTATTCAATTCTATTCTGATCTCTGCGGTGTTGAACAGCATTAGTTTCACCCTCTCTTCGACGAGGTGCCCCAACAAACGGCTTCCTAGAAGAAGAGGAACCAGCATCTTGAATCTTCCCATTTTTGATCAAACTCTCAGTCCTTTCTCCGCAAATGACAACATCAGAAAAACTACCGAATGGGCAGCTCCCCATTCGGTCCATAAACACACCTTGAAGAGTACCAATAAACATATCTGTCAACTCCCTTTCCAGCATAGGGGGTTGAACTCTAGCAGCCAGTTCACGCCACCTCTGAGCGTACTCCTTGAAACTCTCTCCAGATTTCTGACAAAGACTCTGCAGCTGAGTCCGGCTCGGTGCCATGTCCATGTTGTGTTTGTATTGCCTCAAAAAGGCCTCACCCAGATCCCTCCAACAGCGGACATAATCTTTCTTCAGTTCCATGTACCAGTCCAAAGAAGCCCCAGATAGACTATCTTGGAAGAAATACATCCACATCTTTTCATCATCGGTATACGCAGAGATCTTTCTGTAGTAAGCCTGCACATGGGTGCGAGGGCAAGAAGTACCGTTGTATTTGTCGAAGGACGGTGCTTTGAACTTGTGAGGGATTCTCAAGCCTTCAACCAACCCCATATTAGTAACATCAAAACCGAGAGAGTTCTGACTTTCCATAGCACGGATCTTCTCAGCAAGAGCTTCAACTTTACGATCTCTCTCATTAACCCTTCCCAGAACGTCTTCGTCTTCACTGAGCAGAGAGAACATATCCTCTTGTCTGTCAACAATCGGAACAGGATTACGGGCCGGAGCACGGACTACTCTGGCATTAGCGGCATCTGGAACAATAGGTTGACCGTTGATTCGAATACCCCCCAACTCATCACCTACAGCATAGTTGTTGACGGGTACAGCAGCAGCAACATTGTTATCATTGACCGGGCCTCCCTCTGGCGGAGCATGGTTGATCGGTGGATTTGCAGCCTCTTGTCTCTGAACCATAGCTCGAAGCTCTTCTTGACCTTGCGCAACCCCTTGCATCATATTCATAAATTGGGCCATGCTTGCCTTCATCTCAGCCAACTCAGCTTGAAATTGATCCATACTTCTCTGTTGATTCAGTCTTGTTGAGTAGCGGTGCGGACGTTGATCAGCTATCCTGCCTGAACAGGAACCAAGAGTGAGAAGTCACGATCAAGAACACATGTTATGCAAAATGATATGAGTATGATGCTAATGATGCGTATGATGCACATGATATGCTCATTTCTCAGGCATTCAAAGAGCCTGACCCATCCTGAAAAGATGGCAACCTGCAGCAACAAGAGAGCAAAACAGATACAAGGAAATGTTGACATCCTTATACATACATAAGGGTAAAAAGCATACAACCAATGTCAACAGAATATCTGAATAAACAACGTACAAAGAAAAAGAATCCCATCCAACAAGCCTGGAGGTGATTCTCAACAAAAAGATCCAAGAGATGGCTTACACGCAAATGAATCCCATCCAACAAGCCTGGGGGTGATTCTCAACAAAATACAATCAGAGATACAAACTAAGACAGACGGTCTTCCGGAATGAGGGTCTTCAGGTAATGGCACTGGTCGATCAATAGTGAGCATTCTGAACATTCTGGTAAAGGGGTAATCTTCTCTTTCAACTGTCTTCTCAGCTCCAAGACTTCTCCTCCAAGGTGGTCCTCTGATGCCTGTCTCAAGTCTACTTCCCTCTTCAACTGGATGTCTTTATCTCTGAGTTGCTTCTCCAAATCTCTGATCTTCTTCTGATAACTGGCCTCAGCCCTCTGCAGCCTCAAGCGCTCCCGGTGTTCTGCATCTAACATACTCTCCATCTCCTCGTAGGATCTCTTCTTGCTTCTCAGTCTGCTAGCATCTTCTCCTTGCACTTCCCTGAGTTGATGGGCCAAGTGCAACCTATCAGCTTTAGCTTTGTACAACTCCATATGGGTGTCTTGCTCCTTCTCCCTCAACCGACGACTCTCCATCAGCGCTTGCTTATAGTGCTCAACAGGCACACTATCAGCAAGAATCAAAGGTGGTTGCTTTTGCAACGGTTCCATCCTATCGTAGGGTAGCAACAAAGTTTCCACTCTCTTCTTTACCCAATCAGTGTAATCAGGCATGGCTATGGCAAACTTCTTCCCTAAGACGGATCCATCTCTGACACCAATGGACTTCCAAGCACTTCCAATCTGCTCCAACCTAACAGGGTCATCCTTCTTCTCAAAGTACACACTCTCGGCTATCTCAGCTTCACGTGGTCCTCTACTCATAACAAAACCTAACTGGCGAAGAGAAAGAACTGGATTATAATTTATACAACCCTTGGTCCCCACAAGTGGCACATTCCAGAATTCTCCACAGCTCATAATAACATTCTTCACATTCATCCGGTAAGATTGCCATCTGATGTCATAAGATGTGAGCGACATGATCCTCTGAGTCCACTTCAGAGTGCTCTGGGTATCCACAAACGGTCCACTGGCTGGCAGAAGAGACATGAACCATTTGAACAGAAGAGGTAGACAGCACCTGATGGCTCCACCCCCACCATGCCTACTGTGGATGGCATAGTAAGTATCAGCTAGAAGAGTAGGGATTGGATTCCCTCTGATGAAAATGCTGATAGCAGTGAAGTCAATGAAATTTGGCATACTGGGAAATAGGATGATCCCATAGATCATGGCAGCTAGCTGTGCGTGAAAAACTTCCCAATTCCCCTTTTCTGCTTCAACTCTGGCTATTCTCAGAAGAAACTTCAACGGCAGACCCACAACTCCCCCACTGGGCTTCCAATTATCACAAACTTCCTTAACACTCAACCGGAGAGCTCTGGCAACAACCTTAAAGTCAACCTCCTTTGGTACGTCCAAGAAAGGAACCTGATGCTGAATCGGGATGCTCAACAATATAGAATACTCCTCGAGAGTAGGTGCTAACTGGTAATCTTGGAACGTGAAACATCTAAGCTCCGGGTCATAGAACTGAAGAAGTGTCTGCAACGGCACCGGGTCAACTACTGTCTTCAACACTGTCAGGATATCCCCATACTGGTTCACGAACCCCCCTAGACGATCACTGGTCACAAGACTGCCCAACTCAATCAGAGGCGTTAAAGGCTCCCGGTGAAAAACGTAGATACAAGTCTTCCGCTTCAACTCTGGGACTGTTGCCATCTCTATCAGTGAACAAGCTCTGAAATGTACCTGAGAAATGATATGCATGCAGGGATTAGTTTTTTTCTTTTTTTTTTCTTTTTTTTTTTTTTTTTTCATTTTTTTTTTTGCGTTTCTTTTTGAAAATAAATATGCTATGATGCACATGATGCAGACACAACTGGCTGGCGGTGCATCTCTGATCACAAAGTCGAAGCTTCGGTCTAAACTCAGAACCCAAATCCAACTTGAAAACCCAAGGTCAACTGAATATACTGTTGTCTGAACCCAAAGTCACCAACAGAACCATAAGTCACCAACAGTACCTGTAATGAATAACCCTTCCCCACTCACGGGTGTAGTCTAGGCCAAGGTAAGGTCAAGAGAAACGCAGGATAAACAACCCTTTCAAGAATATCATCCTGTGCACACCCGATGTATGCACCGATAATACCCCATCAGAGTCTGAACTGCTCGTGATATCAATGTTCCGCTAAGTGGCGTACACCACCCGCTTCCCATGAATCACTCTATTCCTAGGTTTCCTAGATTTCACTCATAGCCTGGGTATTGGGCCTTTTACCTCATAGAACTCCCACCCCAACAGAGAGAAACAGACAACCAGCCAGGTGAACAGATGAATATGAATGCAAACATAATTACAAACATAAATGCAAACAACAGACAATGAATGCAAACAGTAAATAATGAATGCAATAAATAAACACAGCATAAAGCAACCAAAACCCTAACCTAAAGAGCGCTAGGAGAGACTCGCTCAGGGAAGATGGACCAGCATAGGTCAACTTCTCTATTTCCCCAGCAGAGTCGCCAGCTGTCGCATCGCGCGAAAAACCGGCGGGAAAAGAAAGAAACAACAGAGCCGCCACCGTGCGTTATTTATCCCAAAAGAGGGAAAGGAAACGCTCAGAGTAAACCTGGAAAAAGCATGGTCTCGCGACCAAAGAGAATGGGTTCGGGAGTCGGTTATGCGAAGGGAAGGTATTAGCACCCCTATGCATCCGTAGTACTCTACGGGATCCGCGCACAAAAGGAAAGAATATTGGTTGCTAAATACTGCTCAAACACACACACACTGGCTGAAAGAGACAAAGAGACTGACTGAAACTGAACTCGGCAGGATGTCGCATCCTGGGCCTACTTAGTCTATCAGGCATAGACATCAGAGTCCAAGTAGTTCGGACTGGGGAAACGACACATGCTCGCTAGGATATCGCGTCCTATGCATACGTATCTTCTCGAACGAGAGAAGAATCAGAGCATTCGTAGCTCGGCTGACACGCACACAGACAAACAAGACACAGGCAAACGTGGAGCCCGAATGCCAATCACTGGACTTACATCAGCATCCGAACCAAAACGCACTCAAGAAGGCAAACATGGAGCCTGAATGCCAATCACTGGGCTTATATCAGCATCCGAACCAAACACACGCACACTGGAACCCAAATGCCACTCGATGGTCTTACATCAGCTTCCAAGCACACAACAGCACAAGTTAATAGGGAGTCGGGGACTCAGCCTATAACTGTCGAACACACACAAAAAAGAAAAAGGGCGCCCGGAGAGATCAGCTCAATCTCCTGCCTACATACTTCATCTGGTGTGAAGATCAGGGCGATGTAGTTCCCCTACGCAGGGACAAAGGATCTAGCCTAACCAGATAACAGAGGGAGACACAACTAGGGAGACTACGACTCGAGCCTAGATGTTATCATGCAAATCATCCCTAAGTTAAGGTTTCTAGCTAAATGGCACAAGGGCCAATCTATCCTAAACATGGCTCACATAGGAAGCAAGCCACACACACTTAACTTGCACAGGGAGCAAGCCAAGCAAAACCTAACTTGCACAGGAAGCAAGTCTAAACTAATCCTAACTTGCACAGGAAGCAAGTCAAACAATCCTATCTTGCACAGGCAGCAAGTCAAACTATCCTATCTTGCACAGGAAGCAAGTCAAACTATCCTACAAGCACAGATAGCACACGCTATACACAAACAAGTGGCTCAAACAAGGGTTAGGTTTTAGTCAAGGGGTCATATCAACCTCAACAAACAAACCTCTGGAACTGGGTGAATGTTGCTCTTAACCTTGCCATTGAGGGGCTAAGGTGAAGCAGATGAAAGGATGAAGTGAGGATGAGACCTCACAGCTCTTATCCCTGGCCTGGGAGAGCTCAAGACAGGAATGTGTGGGTTCAGAAAGTGGGAACCCTTCTACACATTAAAACTGACTCAACTGTACAGTTGTACAAGATCTTGGGTTTGTATCTGAAATGCATCAACACAGTGGTGTGAGCAAGGCAGATGACACACTGAATAGTGGGGGATAGATTGCATATCCCTACCTTCCACCAATTGCCTCTTCACTTAGGAGGACTTTGACTCTATGCAAGGACAAAAGTAAACAATCACAAACATTGCCTCTTAAGGAGGACTTCAGACAGTTGCCTGGCCAAGTAACAGGCCAGGTCTTCCAGACTACATGTAGTAAAAGAGATTATACCTCAAAGCAAATGCTAAATATCAAAGCAAGCAAGTTCAGAGAACCTAAGCAACTAAAGTACCTGAAAAATTCAAACCAATCAGTAAACAGTTCAACAGTTAAAACCAAAGGAAATGGATAAACAGTCAACCACAGAAGGTCAACTGTGCAAAGCAAGACTCAAGTTACATGAGTCAAACCTACAAAACAAAAGTTAGTACATGATATGTAATCAAAACCAATCACATTTGTATGATCTCAATGGCAATGGTGCTCAACCTGAAACATGAACTCAATAGTAAGCACAGAAGACCACTAGGACTAGCCTAGGGTCAAGGATGGAAGAAAAAGTCAAGGCAGCAAGGAAAAGTCAACTCAAAGTCAAAGTCAACCAATTAGAAAGCAATCACAATTGGGCCCACATTCAAATCATGCATTATGATCATTTCATGAACATTTGAAGTCAAAGTAAGGCAAAGAAAGCATACAAAAGTCAACAGAAAAGACTTCATTCAAAAGTCAACTCAAACATTTTCAAAAATTATGAAATAAATCACACTCAATCCTAACATCTAACATGGTATACATGCAAAATTTCATGGCATTTGGATGAGAGGAAGGCAGTCGACAAAAAATCATGAAGTCAAATCAAATTCAAGTAAGCATGGTGAAAGTCAACAAGCATGGGTCAACTTCAAAAAAAATCATATCAATTTGAAAATAGAAGAGAAATGAATGAGATTAACACCAATGCAAAGCTTGAGATGTCTAGTTATCACATATGAAATTTCATGGTCATACAATAAGATTTGAGAATTTCACAAAAGATTTGGCAAGGCATAGCACAAAAAGTCAACAAATGACCACATATGGAAGAAAATTCTCAATCAAATGGAAAACAGCATGATTAATTCCAAGAAAAATCATACATCAATTAGACATACAAGGGATCATTCATGCAAAATTTGGAGTCATTTGGATGTGGGGAAGTATGTGAACAAAATTTGTGAAAATACATGATCATGGTATGACACCAAATGCAACACATGACTTCAAAAAATCATAACTCTCAATCCACAAATGATAAATGCACAAACTTTATATGGAAATGAAGGTCAATGTGTCTAGTTTTACCACAAAAAATTTCAAGCTCATTGGATGCAATATGACAATTTCACAAAAGGAATGGCACAATGTATCATTTTGGCATACATGTCAAGAAAATAATTATCATTAAAAATCCAGCCAATGGAAAAATAATTAAAAATCACAATTAAATGAAGGACACATTCATGAATATGAGGAAAAAATTTCAAGTTTTTTGGATAAAAATTGAATTGAAAAAGGAATTGTTTAAGTTGAGTGAATAATGGATGAAATATGAACATGAAAGCATGGCAAATTGGTCAACAAGGAGTCAACCGGTGGCAGACTTGTAATTTCTGCCGTCACTAATGGAAACGACACAGTTTTGGCAAGGTAAACAAAATGTTGTGATTGGCTGTTGCCCAATGCAACAGTGCTCGGGCCAAATGAGTTCAAAAATTGGGTTCTAAAACCCTAGGGTTTTAACAGCCAGGCATGCTTCATGATATTTCCAACATCCACACCAAAACTTGGTCAGCAATTACAACAGCATAGCATTTAACAGGATTCTTCAATACAACCATAACACAACCACAAACCAATGCCATCAGTTCATGAGGAATTCTTGCAAGTTTATGGCTCAAGCAATAACAGCAGGGCATAGAAATGTTTCATGCAACATAAGTAACAACAATAGCCAATCCTCATGCATCTATGAAGCTGGATTTTTTCTAGAAATAATGACAGAGTTCATCATAGCAGGATTTAGCAGCATGGTTCATGGTGTCATCAAGCAAGTATCAACAATCATCAAACAAACATGTTTCGACCAAACATACAACAGCATGAGCATAATCATGAAATCTTTCTGGGCAACTAGGTTTAAACAAGCAGCAGGATATATGAAATGCTTCATGCAACATGAGTAACAACAATAGCCAATGCTCATGCAACATAAAAGCATGACTTTTGGAAGGGAACAGCAGGGTTTCAACAACAGCAGCACTCATGTTCATCCAACATTAAGCAATCAACATTCGAACTGAAACAAACACACGGCATGGCAATGATCACATAGCAAGCAGTCAAAAGCATTAACAATTAATCATGGCAAGGAAGTACTGTCATCATGCAGTAACATCAATCAACAACAAAACAAAACACAATCATAGGAAACTCTGGGCATGGTAGGTTTCACACAGCAGGGCATTTTATGTAGTCCACAAACATAATTTCAACCAAGCATCAAACAATCATCATGGCAAACAAATTTCAAACAAAATCATGCAGACCAACATGGTACCACAAACATGATATTCGAGCAACATAGAGCAACATCAGCTAACAACAAAAACTGGGAAATGGCTCTAGAGTTTCAACAGCAAACATCATGTGTTCATCATTATAACAATCTTCAAACAAAGTCATACAATAACATGGCATTGGTGTTCAGGCCACAACATTTAGCAACAACCAAACACACACATCACATGAATTTCTGGACAGAACCATGGATTATGCAACAGCAGTACTCATCGTCATCATGTAAAATCAACATGAACAAATATGCCCAGAAATCAACCATATGCATATCAATAGCATTAACATACATCAAACAACAAACATGCATCATCCAATTTCATTAAATCCTTTCCAGCCAAGCAAATCGAGCAGAGTTTACCATGAACACAGAAAAATGAAATTCAATTTTCTCTCAATAGAATCAGCCATTTAACATGATGTAATTTGCAATAGACTCAGTGATGCATACTCTACCAAAAACATACCATGGATTGAAGGAAAGGGAAGGTCGAAAAACTTACTTGGTTGTGAAGAAAAAGTGAATCAGTGGCTCTTTGCGTGTGATAGCTTGAAACAGGTGAAGACTCTAGCTCTAAATGATGGATGATGAACTTGTTTCAGCTCACACTTGCTTGGATATGACCAAATCAACTTCTGCCATGACTGTTCTTTGAGAAAAACCAGAGCACGAAATGTGGTTTCCAGCAAGGTTTTGAGGTTGCAAAAGGCTCTCAACTGATGTCCAAATGAGGAAGGATCACAAGCTTGCTCGATTGTTTAAAGGGTTTGCTGAGAAATACTCTTTTGGCCAAAGTGTAGGATGAGAGAATGAGAGGTTTTCTGGTTGTGGCTGCTGCAAAACTTTGAAAAATGCAAAGCAAAATGATGCATCAAAATGGTTTTTTCTCCTGCTATTGGCATTACTCATGACAGAAAGAAAGTGAAAGGTCTGCTGTCATGGTATATGGCATGGTTACTTGGCTTTGTTCTCTTGTGTTTGGACAACTTTAGAAAATGCAAGGCCAGGTCCAAAAAAAACCTTTGGTTCTCTTGTTGGTTGCAGATGCTAGCAGGGCAAGGCAAGGTGGATTTGGAAGTTCTAGATGAAAACGCAAGCAGCAGGGGCAAGGTTGGAAAAATAAGTGAGGGTTGGTTGTGCAATTGTTTTTGATGACTGCTATTAGAATTGGTTTTGACAGAAAAAATGATCAAGTTTCTATTTGCTTATGCTGTTTTGTGGTTAGGCCATGTCTTGCCACTTTGGAGTTTTCTTTTGACAGGTTTTGAAATGCAAAGCAAGATGAGTTTTTTGAGTGAATGAGGTTGATTTGTGCTTGTTGGTTAGGTTGGCAGCTGTTGGTTTAAACATGATGAAGAGATGTGAAAACAGCAAAATGCCATGCTTCAGTTTTTTTTGGTTTTGGGACAGACTTTGGACAAATGCCAAGATGAGATGATGTTTAGAAAAATGAAGTCTTGATGGTCTGCTATGACCTTTTCTCTTGACAAAAAAAAAGGGTGCTGTCCAAACTGCTATTGGACAGTACAAATTAAGGCATGGAGGTATGGTTGGTTTGTACTCATTTTCCAAAATTCAAGTAAGCAAACATGGCCATATGTACTATTGGAGTATGGCTGCACAATGAGACTCACCATGACAGAAAAAAATGGTCAAGAATGCTGCATAATGATGCTGGTACAAGGCATGGTTGTGGAAAGCAAGGACAAGCATGGTGCAAGTATGGTTAAATGGTACTTTTCTTACAATTCAAGCAACCAAGCAATATTCACATGTGCTGCATATTTTGACTTTGCAAACACATTCTAAATGACATTTATGAGCTGTTCCAATTGGCCAAATGTTGAAAAAAAGTTTAAATCAAAAAGTCAACTCTTGGTCAAACTTTCATTTAAATGAAAAAGGTCAAAATATGCCATTTTGATTGGTGAAGTTTTGGCTCATGAAATTTATATTTTTGGAAAGAGGATGAAAAATGTGGTTTGTAGGAAAAAACCCCACCAAAATTGGCCAAACGGTTTGAGAGATATGGCCCTCTGAAGTTCAAGATTTTCTGAAATCGATTCGATCATAACTTGCCAACCACACATGGGAATTGAGAGTTCTAGGACTTTTTGGAAATGGGAGGACAAGATCTTCAACTTTCATGTTGGGCAAAAATTCATTTGAGGCTTGTATCATGATGTAAGTTTGAGGATCAAGACTTTCCATTTATGGCAGGTTTCAGTTACAGGCCCAGTTTCCATTTTGGGAAATTTATGATCTGGCTTCAAATTCTTCCATGATGGTGTTTGGCATGATATATGATGACTATTTGGCCATGAATGAACTCTCACAAACCAAATCCAATCATCCAATCACTGATTAAATGGACAGTTGACCAATAGTTGACTTTTAGGGTTTCTGATTGATTATGCATTGACTGATGAATTCCAAACCCTAATTCCTTGAGAACTTGACTTCAAATGATGTCCCAAGTTGTATGAACTCTTGATTATTGACCATGGTGCCCAAATTCCACAAGAATGACCACCATCCACTGCTTTGACTGACAGTTGACTTTTTTAGGTTTTTGGACTGTCTGTGTGTGAACTGATGATTTCCAAGTCTTCAACCCTTGACCAAGATACTTCAAATAGACCTCCAAGCCATGTGAACTTGTTGCACAAACCCTAGGGCCTTGGTTCAATGAGAAATTCTTTTGCTTGCTTGGTTGACTGATCAGGAGATTAGTTTGACCTAATTCTTGATTGCTTGCTCTTGAGGCAACTGGGAACAATGCAAATGCTATGCAATGGATCATGATGTGCTATGACCTAATATGAAAATGTATGTATAATGGTAGGTGCAAATTTGAGGTGCTACACCCACAAAGCATTAACTTTTGAATTCATATAATAGGCATCATGAGGTCTCTTAGGGACCAAAATTTGTTTCTCTATGTTTTTATTTAAGCCCATTCTACTGAGTCGAGCCGAATATTTTAACCTTCACCTCCTCAGTTAGAATGTCCTTAAATAGGGGCAGCTGTAAGACCCTAATTTTGACCCTAAGATCCCTCATGAAATTTCATCATAAGCATTAGCATTGGGATCATACCTTGGTATCCTCCTTACCCCTGTTCATTGGGTTTGTTTTGGGAGAGATCACCAAGCACTTTGTGATTATATCATACTTGTATATTACCATTTTTACTAACCAAAATACCAAAAATATTTATTTGTATCTATCTAACTCTTTTATAGGTAGGGGCATGATCTCTTTGATTCATTGATCACATCTAGGGTTTGAGACCCTCATGAACAAAGACCACAATCAAGAATTAATTCAAGAATGGTTATGAACATCATATATGTGTCCCAATGTTCTCTACATGTTATATTGATCAAGTTTGCTTCAAGAGTTTGAGGGTGATTTGCCTTGGAAACCCTAGTTTGATTGGGTATCTTGGATAACTTCTCCAACAAGCTATCTCACCAATTGATCAAATTTCTCAAGGGAAACTTCAAAATTCATCATATTATGCATATATGATCTACCATGAGCCAAGAAAGTCAAGAAAATTGGAAATTAGCAAGTTGGTTGATGGTGGTTGGCCAGATGGATTCATCTGATCAAAATTGGGTCTCCCTAGAACCTATCTCCTACAATTTTCACGATATGAAAATGATTCCAAGAGAAAACTTACTCTAAATGACATTATAAACAACTTTAATGTTGAGACCTAGAGCTAGTTTTGCTTGGAAAATCATTTTCTATGTTGAAACATTATAAGTCATTTTGTCTAAACCCTAATTTGAAAGTCAACTTCCCAAGGTCATAACTTGCTCAATTTTTATTAGATAAACGATTTCCAAGTTTCAAAATCAAATTAAATGTGTCTACTTAAACTTTGATGTTTGGAGTGTGTAAGACCCCAATTTTGGGCCCTAAGATCCCTCATGGCCCATATCATATCATATCATGGCCTCAAGGATCATTGCATGCCCTAGCTTCCCTCCTAGTGGGTGGGTCACCTTGTGTGTGTGGTCCTTGATCACCAAGCATGTCTTGCATTTGTATATCTTTGCTTTTCATATGTTTACTAACCAAAAAGTAAAAAATATTGTCATCTAACCATGTTACTTGCAGATGAAGCCAATTAGGTCAAAATCAGTCAAAGTTAGTCATTACAGTGGATGGTGGCCATTCTTGAAGAATTTGGGCACCATGATCAATCATCAAGAGTTCATATATGTCGTGACATCATTTTGGATCAAGATATCAAGGAATTAGGGTTTGGAATTCATCAGAACATGGCCCAGTCATCCAAAACCCTAGAAAGTCAAACTTGGTCAACTGTGGATTTAATCAGTGATTTGATGATGGAATTTGGTCTGAGAGGTCTCATTCATGTCCATACAAGCTTCATACAACATGTCAAGCATCCACAGTGAAGAAAATAAAGTCAGACAAGAAATTTCCAGAAATAGAAAGTTGACCTGTAATTGGAATTTGCCAAAAATGGAAACTTCTTGATCCTAAACTTACATCATGATACAAGCTTCAAATGAATTTTTGCCCAACATGAAAGTTGAAGATCTTGTTCTCCCATTTCCAAAAAGTCCAAGAACACTCAATTCCCATGTTTGGTTGGCAAGTTATGATCAAATCATTCTCCAAAACTTTTGAACTTCAAAAGGCCATATCTCTCAAACCATTTGGCCAATTTGGGTGGGATTTTTTGCAACAAGTCACATTTGATCCCCTCTTTCCAAAAATGTCATCATCATTCACCAAAACATTACAAATCAAAATGGCCTTTTTGGACTTGCATGATTTAATTTCAAGTATGGTGCAAAAATGAACTTTTGAATTAACCACTTCCAACACATTTTGCCATTCAAATAAGTTCTGAAATCATGTTTTGGTCATGTTTGAAGCCCAATTTCGTGAAGACTTACACCCCATTACCAACTTGGTTGAATTTTAGCAAATGACAAAATTTACTTCATTTAAGTTAATTATGTTTAGCATTTCATTAGCCAACCTTAAACAGCCAATATATATCACTTTTTCTGCCAATTGAAACCCTAGCAGCCATTATCCAAGACAGAAAAATCCATTCCTCTCAAACACACCATTTTTGATTTTTGGAAATTCTGCTCAAACTTTCAAAAGGCACGATTATTGCTTGCTTGTTCCATCATTCATCAGCCATTTGGAAGCATTTTTGAGCACTCTTTCTCAACTGTAAGCAAGCAAAAACACACTGCTACTCAAGCACTCATCAATGGCAGATTGGGATTGAAGCCATTCCAAGCTTTCCTGAGCTAAACATCCTTCACCATTCATCTTTTGGAAGTTATTGGAGCAACTGTTTCGAACCAAAACCACCAAACAACAATTGAATCACAACTGCACTTCAAATTTGGTCAGTTTTCGAATCTCTCATTTTTCTAAACCGTGCTATGTCTTATGTAGATCCTTTCTTGCTGGTCATTATGAGCTTTGAGTTGATGAAAATGGTTGAGTATTTATGAAGTTATGTTGAAATGAATGTTGGTGTTCAAACTTGTTTTTGTTCGATGCTTCTTTGATAGTGTGATTCATTGAAAATGGATGATATAATGTTGATGTGCATTGCTTACTGGTTCTAGTGATATGCTTATGGTCCATTTCTGTGACAAAAAAATATTTTTCGATTTGGGAAGAAGATGAAGATATTCACTGTAGCTTTGAAACCCTAGTATCATTTCCCAGAATTCCTTTTGAACGTGTTTGCATGAGCCCTGTACTGTTTCATTCGCATGTCCAATGTTTGCTTGCCACGCCTGTGAATGCTACGCCGCGTTTCATTAACTTGTGCAAATAATTACAAAATTGCCATTCCGTGCCTAATTAACTATTAATTCATGTTATTTTTTGCAATTTTAATTTCATTTGATGCTCAAACTTGCAAAAATCATATCACATCCATTTTAAATCCAAAATTCATGGGACTTTTTGCATCATGTCCATCTTGATCTCTAGTTTTTTGTCATATATTTTCCAGAATTTTTGCATGGTTGGATTTTAATTGGTGCTAGGGTTTGTGACATGTGCTCATTTTATGTACACTTTGCCAAATCATTTGTGAAATGATGATGCTTTACCCAATGGCTTCCAAATATTTTGTGCTTAAACTAGACACATTCATAGTGATGTTGAAATAGAGTTTGTGAATTTATCTTATCTGGTTTGTGAGTTATGAATTTTTGAATTAGGGTGTGACAATTTGTGTCACACCATTGATGTCCAACTTCATGATTTTCATTACCATGCCTCTTGACCTCAAATTGCTTTGAATTTTTGCATGATTGTACTCTTGGATGTCTAGTTTACATGTGATTTTTCTTGGAATTATTTGTGGCATTTCCTAATTGTTTGTGATTTTTCTCCCCTGTTTGGTCATATGTTGACTTTTTGTGACACGTGTTCCCATTTCATTTGTGAAATTCTCATACTTTATTGGATGAACATGAAATTTGATATGTGATTAATAGACATCTTAAGCTTTGCCATGGTGTTGATCCCATTCATTTCTCATATGTTATCACTGATTTATGATTTTTTGAAGTTGATACATGTTTGGTTGACTTCTTTTAGCATGCTTAAACTTGCCTTGCCTTTCTGATTTTCATTGACCATCTTCCCATGATCCAAATGAGCTGAAATTTGATATGCATGTCATGTTATGGATTATGATTGTTCATGAATTATTTGATAATTTTTTGAAATGTTTATGATTGGTTTTGAATTAAGTCTTGCTGTTGACTTCTATGAGCTTTCATTTGCCATGCTTTGACTTCTTGTGCTTATGAAATGATGATGATGAATGATATGAACATGGGACCGATTGAGTTTGCTTCTTGATTGTTTAAACTTGATTTTGATTGAATGTCACTTGCTGTTTTGACTTTCTCATCCCTTTTTGACCCTAGGCTTGTCCTAGTGGTCTTGTTGCTTATGTTTGAGTTCATGTTTTCAGGTTAAGCAACAAATGCTCCAAAGAGATCATACAAGTTTGATTAAGCTTGATTGTTTATCATGAGCTAACCTCTTTGTTTTGTAGGTTGCTTGGCTCACAAGCCTTGAGTCTTGTGCTTTGCACATTTGTCTGTTTGTTTTGACTGTTGATTCCTACCTCCTTTTGCTTTAACTTTTGAATTGTGTACTGATTCTGTTTGACTATTTCAGGTACCATTAGTTGCTTAGTTCTTTGAACTTGCTTTGCTTTGCTTAAATAGCAATTTGCATTGAGGTATAATCCCTTTTTCTTCATGTAGTCTGGAAGACCTGGCCTGTTACTTGGCCAGGCAACTGTCTGAAGTCCTCCTTAAGAGGCAATGCTTGTGTGTGTTTACATTTGTCCCAAGCAGGAAAAGTCCTTTAAATAAGGCAATTGGTAGATCAAAGAGATAAGCAACCTATCTCCTACTATTCTGTGAGTCTTCTCCTTGCTCCCATTACATGGTTGTAGCATTGAGATCCAAACCCAAGATCTATAGAGTCTAATATGTGGAGAGAGTTCCTACTTTCTGAACTCCCACACCTTCTGATATTCAAATGCTCTCCCTGACCAGGGATAAGAGCAATGAGGCACACCCCTCATATCCTTTCATCTGCTTCACCTTAGCCCCTCAATGGCAAGGTTAAGAGCACCTTTGACCCTATTCCAGTTGGCTTCAATGCCTAACCCTTTTGTATGAGCCTCATTATGTGGTTATAGTGTGTGCTGATTGACTTCATTGATTGATTACTTACTTCATATACACATGTTTGCTTGCATGCTTTGTGCACTCATCATCATTTATTGCTCATTAATGCATAAACATCTCATTTGTCTTTGTGACTTATCATTGTTGTATACCCATTGAGGACAATTGTAAGACCATCCATTGGCCATTGCTCCTAGGATATGGAAGTGAGTATAAGACCATCACATTGGCCACTCATCTTATCTTTGCTTGACGCATTTGTTTGTTGTATGTGAGGATGCAACTGTAAGTCCCTGCAAGTTGGCATTTGTATTCCTAGGACCATACTGTGGAGGTTAGAGTAAGCCCAGACAGATTGGCATCTGACATCCATGTTTTATTTTTCTTTGTTTATGTGAGGATGCAACTATAAGTCCCTGTAAGTTGGCATTTGTTTTCCTATGATCATATGTTGCTTTGTTTGTTTGTATGTGAGGATACAATTGTAAGTCCGTGTAATTTGGCATTTGTTTTCCTATGATCATATGTTGGAGGTTGGTATAAGCCCTGATAAATTGGCATCTGACATCCAAATGTTGTTTTTGTTGTTGGAGATTGGTATAAGCCCAGTGATTGGCATCCGGTATCCACTTTTATTTCTTTGTCTGAGGAGATTAGTGTAAGTCCATTGAGTGGCCTCTGATATCCAGTTCTGTTTTAGGAGATTGGTATAAGCCCAGTGATTGGCATCCGGTATCCGCTTTTGTTGACTTTCTTCTTTGTTTGTTTGTTATTATTCATTGCCCATTCCAAAGGACACACTTGAATCATCTTCTATATGATTTCAAGAGGTGAACCTTCTAAGAAGTTTTATAATCCATCTTCATCCATTCATCCTCATTATGTCCTAAACCTTTTCACACTTTGATTTCAAACTTGACATAGATATTGTGCAAACATCTTCATGCTTTTCAAACTAAAAACCTGGACCCCAAGTCCTTGACTTTTTTTTCAAACTCCATTTCATAATACTTCTTTGAATTAATCTTAATCATACTTTGACTCTACTTTCATAATCATAATCAATTAACTTCACCCATTCAATTGTTTTGGCTTTGTCCATTGTTAATCTTTTCATACATGAGCTATAGGTTTGATTTATCCTAGCTGGTTGATGTCAATCTCACCTATTTGTCCTTAGTTGATTGAATTGTAAGTCTTCCTTGCTTATTATAGGGTTAACCCCTCACTAGCAAGTTGAAGTTGTTCTCACATGGTGGACTTGTTGTTTCATAAGGTTGAGTTTTCTCCCGTGGATAACGTAAGACCTTAGGGCTTGTGTTTAAAATTGAATCCACTAACTTTTGGAAATCTTTTAGCCGAACTACGGCGTTTTGATCCTTACCTTTGATGGAAGGTACGTAGGCAACGGGTTCATCCGTTCGAACACAAAAATAATAAAATTGTATATTCTTTTCTCATCATCCCAATCATGTTTGCACAATATTTATGTCATAAAAAATAACAATTTTATACAACAAGTGTGAAAAGGGCTCCCTAGGAGTACCTAGGACGTAGTGGGTGCCTAACACCTTCCCATTGCGTAATTTACCCCTTACCCAGACCCTCTGATCTTTTTATTAGTTTTCTACGTGTAAAACTTCTTAGGCTTTTGTTCGCTTTTTAGCCAATCCTTTGGATAAATAAAAGTGCGGTGGCGACTCGAAATTTCATTGTATGCTTTGCTTATGGTTTAATCGATAAATCATATAGCGACGAATACACCGCTACAGAAAAGTGGCAACTCTGCTGGGGAAACAAATCGATCCTTGGTGGTATTGCCTACTTTTCACCCTTGTTGTGCTATATTGTTATCTGTTATATGACATATTTTTGTACAATTTGGGATCACTGTATTGATTGTAATGATTGAATTGCTTGATATACAATTGTTGTGTGCTTTGGTGATCTGTGAGATGAGTTCTATACCCGAACTCGAGTGCTCTCTAGGATAGGAGAATGGCATAGTCTTGTTGACTGGTGTGGAGTATTCCTTAGCCAGTTGACTTGCGAGTCCATTCACTTGGTAGAGGTCATGTTGGATTAATAATGTCACACAAGTTATTTGTGGTTAGGCATTATTCTTTCAATCATGTGCCGCAGAAGCCAAGGACCTTAGTTTACCAAACCCATCTTGGCCTATTTTTTAGGACCGTAGTGCGGAGGTCGTTCAGATGTAAGTTCTGATACGATTTTTACGCGATACTACACTCATAAGAGTTTCTCTTGAGAATATTCTTGGAATACGAGTATTCGTTCCTCCGATAATATTCGAAAGATGGAACGATGATTATGGGAACCTCTGATAGAACATGTCTGGCAGGTTTAAACCCTAGTACACTCCCTTTGGGTGGTTCTCAACCGAGACTCCATGCTCGTGACTCTCAACAAACCCGTGATTCGTGGTTGAGTTGTTCAAACATTGTTAATATCAATGGATCCCGGATCAGGTGTAAAACCTAAAATCCACCAAAGTGGCTGGTTGATATTAAGGATGTTTGAACCGGTTCATGTACCGTTAATATCAATGGAACTTGGGTGTCGATAAGGTGAAAACCTAAATCCACCAAAATGGATTATTGATATTAGGGATACATAGAGCTTTCCCATGACCTTTGTTTGGTGTGCCTTGCTTGATCCTTGAGTGTGTTTGTTGCATTCATGCATTCACGCATTCATCCGCATTCATGTCATCAGAAAAAAAGAAATTTTCAAGGAACTTAAAGGGTTTATTTGCAAAATTTTCAGACATGGAAAGACCAAAAAGGCATACAAAGAAGTACAGCTTCAAACAACCTGATGTAAAAGAGTTAAGGAATCTGACATCTTATGTATTAGATCCCTTGGGTTTCAAAGCTCGCTATGGGAAGCTTCTACCTCTGCTGACTACTCAGGTTGACGAAGGGTTGATGAGTACTTTGGCTCAGTTCTACGATCCCTTGCATCATTGCTTCTTATTTCCGGACTTCCAGTTGTTGCCAACTTTGGAGGAGTATTCTCATCTTATTGGGATTCCGATTCTGGATCAAGTGTCGTTCAATGGCCTAGAGAGTATTCCATCTGCTCGAGAGATTGCTAGCTTGTTGCATATAGATGAAGATCTGATTAGAGCTAATCTGACTACCAAAGGTGGAATTCAGGGTTTTCCTTCCGAGTTCCTCATTGCCCAAGCTACCTTTTATGGGAAGGCCATGAGTGAGGATGCCTTTGAGGCTCTATTCGTACTGCTTATCTATGGATTAGTGCTATTTCCCAACTTCGACAAGTTCGTGGACATGAACACCATTAGGATCTTCTCAGTTCTTAATCCAGTTCCGACTTTGTTGGGCGATGCTTATGTCTCTTTGCACCTAAGGAATATGAAAGGTGGAAGAGTTATTGTCTGCTGTTTACCCCTGCTGTACAAGTGGTTTATTTTGCACTTGCCGCAGACAGTTGCTTTCAAGGAGAACAAGGGATGTCTACGGTGGTCCCAGAGGCTTATGTCTCTCACCAATGATGATATCACTTGGTATGATCGCGTGTATGATACCGTCCAGATCATCGACTATTGTGGTGAATTCCCTAATGTGCCTCTTCTTGGCACATGTGGTGGGATTACCTACAATCCTATTCTTGCACGTCGTCAGCTTGGGTTCCCCCTGAAGGATAAACCTAATAGCATTCTGTTAGAAAGTGTGTTCTACCAGGAGGGTAAAGATCCCCAAGGCCTGAAAGCCAGATTTGTCCGTGCTTGGCGCAGTATTCACAAGAAGAGTAGGAACGAGTTGGGTCCAAAGAACTGCATTGCTTTGGAGCCATACACCTCTTGGGTCAGACAGAGAGCTGCCACCTACTTGATGCCGTACGATCATCCGAGACCTACACTGTTGGATGTGGCTGGGCCTTCAACCCTCCCTACCCAATGTGTAGAGGAGTTGAGAGAAGAAGACCTTTCGCGTGCTTGGATCCGTGAAAGAGAGGAATTGCTGCAGCAACTCAAGGAGAAGGATGCTATGATCGAGTTCCTAGAGCACCGAGTGATCGACGACCCGAACGACACTTGGACTTCTCTGCTTCCTCAGTCATCCAAATTCTGGAAGAGGAGGTATGATCGACTTGCTAAGGAGAAAGCTGACATGGAGGCTGCCTATGAGAGAGAGATCAAGAAGTTGTGTACTTCTCGTCTTCCAGCATCCCGAGCTTCTAGGGATCCATAGGATGTTATTTGCCTTTTCTCTTTGTAATTGAATCAAAAATGTTGTATTCCTTTGTCTCAATATATTGAATGAAATATTTTCCATGAGCAATTAAAATGTTTTAAATATTCAAAATATTGCAAATAATACCCTAAGGGTTCCTTGAAAAACAAAGCATTTGCACAAGCATTTCATGCATCATTCTTGCATAAGCAGGTACTCCTTTTCTAGTCTTCTTGTCCTAACCTGTGTTCTTCATTTATTTTGAAGACAAGCTGACTCACCGGTATTATACGCGGGTCAATTCAGCAAGGGTCATGGAGCAACTTGAGCAAGAGAACAGAGAATTGAAGGAAGAGGTCGCCAGACTTGGCGCTTTGATGGAGCAACTCCTCGCTGCTCAGAATCAGCCTGCTCAATAGCCAGCAACTCCTGCTCAGAGGACGGTCATATCAGAAGTAGCTACTTCAACGGTGCCAGTCAGCGCCCATCAGCCCAATGCTATGCCTCCCAGTTTTCCTTGGGGGATGCCTCCAGGCTTTATGCCTGATCTGCCAGCTCCAACATCTCCCGGTATCCGCTTTTGTTGACTTTCTTCTTTGTTTGTTTGTTATTATTCATTGCCCATTCCAAAGGACACACTTGAATCATCTTCTATATGATTTCAAGAGGTGAACCTTCTAAGAAGTTTTATAATCCATCTTCATCCATTCATCCTCATTATGTCCTAAACCTTTTCACACTTTGATTTCAAACTTGACATAGATATTGTGCAAACATCTTCATGCTTTTCAAACTAAAAACCTGGACCCCAAGTCCTTGACTTTTTTTTCAAACTCCATTTCATAATACTTCTTTGAATTAATCTTAATCATACTTTGACTCTACTTTCATAATCATAATCAATTAACTTCACCCATTCAATTGTTTTGGCTTTGTCCATTGTTAATCTTTTCATACATGAGCTATAGGTTTGATTTATCCTAGCTGGTTGATGTCAATCTCACCTATTTGTCCTTAGTTGATTGAATTGTAAGTCTTCCTTGCTTATTATAGGGTTAACCCCTCACTAGCAAGTTGAAGTTGTTCTCACATGGTGGACTTGTTGTTTCATAAGGTTGAGTTTTCTCCCGTGGATAACGTAAGACCTTAGGGCTTGTGTTTAAAATTGAATCCACTAACTTTTGGAAATCTTTTAGCCGAACTACGGCGTTTTGATCCTTACCTTTGATGGAAGGTACGTAGGCAACGGGTTCATCCGTTCGAACACAAAAATAATAAAATTGTATATTCTTTTCTCATCATCCCAATCATGTTTGCACAATATTTATGTCATACAAATAACAATTTTATACAACAAGTGTGAAAAGGGCTCCCTAGGAGTACCTAGGACGTAGTGGGTGCCTAACACCTTCCCATTGCGTAATTTACCCCTTACCCAGACTCTCTGATCTTTTTATTAGTTTTCTAGGTGTAAAACTTCTTAGGCTTTTGTTCGCTTTTTAGCCAATCCTTTGGATAAATAAAAGTGCGGTGGCGACTCGAAATTTCATTGTATGCTTTGCTTATGGTTTAATCGATAAATCATATAGCGACGAATACACCGCTACAGAGTGGGAGAAAATTCAACTTCTTTGCACATGTGATATGAGGCTACATTATAGGTCACTTTTGACCTATACCATTGATCAAATGATTTTGCCAAACATCAAAAATGCATAACTCTATCATTTCAAACCCAAATGACATGAAATTGGTGATGATTTTTAAGGTATTTGAGAGAGATACAACTTTGATGAAGACACGTTTCTCATTTGAAGCTCCCATAAAAAGTTAAACAAGGTGGAATATTGAGACATATGGCTTGACACTTAGAAAATTTTCAATATGTCAAAATTTTCCAAACTTCCACCTCAAATATCTCCAAGTTCCAAGCTCCAAATGAAAAAGTGTTCAACATAAAACTTATTCCTCTTGATATCCCCTTTCCAAAGAGCTAAAATTCATGCATTTTGGATGAGAAATGCATAGGCTGCGTATGGCTTAAACAGGCTGGTATCATGTGTCATGAATCAAACTTCAAACAACAATGCTCAATTGCCTTGCAATACAATCCACCTCCAATGCATCTGAACTTCATTATGGACTTTTGAGCAATCATTTAATGGGCCTATGTGCGCCCATGCAGCTGCTTACATCACTTTGCCAAAATTGGAAACATGAAAGGAGTGTGCAATTATCACTTGAATTCTCTATAAATTGGAGCTCAATTGCTCAAAATCAAGAGACACAATGCGCAAGCTTTGATTCGCCACAGAAAACCCTTCATACCAAGAGGAAAAACCTGAGAAATTCTGTTGAATTTGAGCTTGAATCTCCATTGTTTTGGAATTCAATTCTCCAGGGGTCCTTTGATTATAAGTCATTCCATTCCTCTTCTGCAAGCAATTAGAGTGAAGCAAAGCACGATTCAGATCAAGATCTAACAAGTTCAGACCTCCATTGAAGGTAAATTGCAGAAAATTTGATCTCTTCGATTCTTCTTGTTTCTTGCTCAATTCTCTTGATTATTGTGTTGGCTGAAGTCCTACCAATGTAGGCAAGGTTTTGAGTTGTTTTGATGCTGAATCGAAGAAACTCAGATCATGAACCTCATTTTTCAATTCCACATATCTCTCAGTATAGTTGGAATTGGAAGAAATGAAGGTGATATTCATGCTCAGTGATGATTTCTCTTTAAAATCATGTTCCTGTTTGAAATTTTGGTGATGGTTGATGATGACCATTCCGGCGAAGCTCGCTGGAGAAGACAACCGGAGCTCTGGCTCCGGTGATGATGTGTTTGAGGTCTAGACCTTGTGATCCAACTCCTGTGTTCTAATCTTAGCCGTGCATTGTGATTACCGAGTTTACAGCGTAGTGGGCTCGTGCATTGGTGGAACGTGCGCTGTGGATCATCAGATCTGCCACCTCAATTAATGAGGGAGATCTGATGGTCCACATATTTTTGCAATTTCTGATTTTTCTTTTTATTTCATTTTCTTCAATAATTCATATTAAATTCAATATTGATCCAAAACATATGGGACTTTCACCAAAAAAATTCAAATACTTTTCTCTTTCATATTCTGAATTAAAATTATTTTTTCATGAATCAATTGATTTTGCATTTGTTTTTAATTGTTTAAAAATATTTTGAAGTGTCCAAAAATTGTGAAATTTTTTATCCAAGGTCCTTTGACCTTCTTTGACCTATGATAAATTGCATGGCCATATATTTGGTGTTTTGATGTGATTTTAGGATTTGGAAAAAACATATTTGAATTTAATGCATTATTTTAATACTTTTAATTGAATAAATTCCATTTTAATTGTGTTGGCCATTTGGATTGACTTATTTGGGTTTCTCATTTGTTGTTGGGCCTTGGTCAAGGTTGATTTGACTTTGTCAAATTAATATTATTGGATTTAGGGGATTGATGGAACGTACATGCCATCTCCCAAAATGAATGAATAATATTAATTTGGTAAGAGTCCTCCTTTGACCAATTTGTGATCTCATTCATCCCTTCCCCTCTTCATCTAATTCCCCTTCTTCATCCATTCATTTTCAATTGGCCAATGACATCTCAAAGTCCTAATGCTAGTTGATTGAAAGATTAACATGAGTATGGATGAGATTAGGCCACACCTTTGCATATTTTTTTTCTGGTATGTTTAATGAGCATAGTTCTTAATGCTATGTCTCCAACATGCATTAACACCAAAAGTTTATTGCCCGACCTCAAATAGTTGTGACTTCTACATAAGTCCAATTACGATTGCTTAACATAGCACTAAATTTGTGACACAAAAGGCATAAGCATTCTAGTTAGTGAGATTGTAAGTCTCCCCTCTTCCATGGTATTGTGTGGAAACCTGGCCTTCTTTCCTTCCTTTGGAAGATGTTTTGGTTCAAGGATCCATGCTTGTGGTAAGTGGGTTGAGTGTTCTCCAAAGAATGTCTTAACATCAAAAAGCAAAACAAAACTAACTATTAACTTACTAACCATTAACTTTTACTTTCAAGCTTTTACTTTTAATGCAATTTATTTTTATTGCTCTATTATCATTTGTCATTGTACATATCATTCTAATTGTTTATGTTAATGTAATTTTCACTTTGTTCATTTGGGCCATATGGTGTGATACATCATTCAAGATCTCTCCAGATTCATCTGCAACATTGATCCTGGTTAAGTTGTTATTGAAATTCTAGTTATCAGACTTTCGATGTCACACGGGTTGTTATGACATCCAATTCTGCACAGACAAGAATTATGCAGAACTTAAAAGTAAGTGCAGTAAATAACACAAGTAATTGTTTACCCAGTTCAGTCCAACATGACCTACGTCTGGGGGCTACCAAGCCAGGGAGGAAATCCACTATTAGTAGTACTAATTCAGACCTTAAACCAACTGTTTAACCCTATCACTTAATACCTACCCAATGCAATTTCAATCTTACACTAAGATCAGAGTTCCTACTCACTCCCCCTCAATCACCTCAGTGATTACTACCTTTAATCAATATTAAAGACAATTATGAAGCCACACTTCAAACAACTCTTGATTGTGCTTAACAGCTTTAATCAAGATACACAGCTCTCACGCTTAAAAGCTTAGAGTGACACAACACTTACAACTCAATGAACACCCTATACCAATGCAATAGCTTGGCTTACAAGATATATCTAATACAAGACTCACAAAAATACAGCAGTGAAGTATGATGGACACACTAAATCTTCACGCCTAAAATCCCCAGTCCTAAATGAAGGATTGCCATCCTTTTATATTGCAACACTTGGGCCTTGTACTTGTATTCTCCTGAATTTAAGGTCACGCGAGTTCCCCTAAATTCCACATCTAGGTTACTAACAAATAGGTTATTTGTTAGGTTCATTAAATGTAGCTTGGTTGTTGGTTTCCTGGATTTTCTCTCAGCTGTTGAATCCCTAAAGAATAGCCTGAGAAAAATGCTGAAACAGAAAAACTAAACAACCTACTGTAGCACCTCAAATTTGCACCTCCCATTTTGTACATACATTTTCATATTAGGTCATTAACATTACATTGGCCACTGCATAGCATTGCATTGTCCATTTGCCCAAGTGCAAGTCATTAGGTCAAGACTGGTTAGGAGGATCAGTTGAGCAAGCAAGCAAGTGCAATTCCTATTGAAGAAAAGCCCTATGGTTGGTCCAACATGTTCATATGACCTAGGGATCATTTTGAAGTGGTTTGGCCAAGGATTGGATGATCAAAGATCAACAGTCAAGCTGTATGTCATCTGAAACCCTAGAAAGTCAACTGTGGTCAACTGTGCCTGAAATCATGGATTTGAAGGTGGGAGATGTTTTGAGAGGCCTCATTCATGTCCATACAAGTCTCATTTGACATTTCAAAGATCATCATTGAAGAATTTGAAGTCAGATGAAAAGTTTCCAAAAATAGTAAGTGACCTGTAATTTCAGACTGCCAAAAATGGAAAGGTCTTCTCCTCAAATTTACATCATCATAAAAGCTTCAAATGAAATTTTGTCCAACATGAAAGTTGAAGATCTTGCTCTCACCTTTCCAAAAGGTCCAAGGACACCCATTTCTCATGTGTGGTTGGCAAGTTATGATCAAATCATTGTCAAGGAAATTTGAACTTCAAACTTGGTTAACTTTCACACCAATTGGCCAAATAATGTGGGGTTTTTTGCTACAATCTTGTTTTAACATGCTCTATCATAATCATTCATTACATTTCATCAAATCTCATCATACAAAAATGGCATTTTTCATTGGATTTGAATTTGAAATTTGGAGGGAAAAAGTCCATTTGAAAAATATGCATTTTCCACACTTCCAATCAATTGCATTTGGTTAAAAATGATATTTGGAGTGTGTTTGGGCAGAACTTCGTGTACTGTAGCAAGGGTTCCATGCATATGAGGGTGAATTGCAAAATTAGCATAACACTTGCATTTCCATTAAACATTCACATTTGGCTAATTGGGATTAAGGAAATGATTAACAGGACATATATAAGGATAATGCTAACTGAATTCAGGATTAACATTCATTCAAACCAGATCTAGATCAAAAAGTGCAAATCTCACAAACTTTTGCTCTCACTTTTTCTGCAAGTTTCTTCACAATCCTTTGCTATTTCTTCATTGATTCACCATTCACAAGCATTGTTGAAGAAGATTGAAGCAAGAATCATCCATTTTCGTGCTGTTTCAAGGACTGTTGTGCATAGCATCCCCCATGGCAGTTGAAGATTCCCATCGTATCAAGCATTGTTGAGCTGAAATCTTGCATCCATTCACTTACTCAAGCTACATAGAACATCTGTTTTCGCATTTGAGGACTTGAGAAGCACAATTCCAGATCTGCATCTTCATAGAGGTTAGAATTTGATACTCTTGATTCATGTAATTGTGATGTGCATTCTGTAGATCTTCTATCCATGAGTACACTGAGCTTTGTGATTTTGATTTTCATCAAGAAATGAGAAAGATATGTGAATTTTAAGTTTGGTGTTCAAATCTTATTCTGCTCGATTCGTGTTTAATAGTAAGAATTAGGTGAAATGGATTTGAGATTGTTGATGTGCATGCTAAGACGAAGCTATTGATGTATCGTTTGTTGATTTCTGTGAAAAATGTTCATATGCTGGAAATTTCATGAAGAACATTGATGAACCCTAATATTTTCGTATCCAGAACCATTTTGATCCGCCTGGCCGTGTTGTTGCATGCATTTTGTGTTTGTTTCCCATGCCACCAATCACAGCGCGCCACCTCACTTAATGAAACGACGCGTTTCATTAAGTGAGCGCTCAATTTCAAATTCTCCAGCGGTTCGATCCTGGCCTCCAGCGTTTCACATTTTTGGTTTTGGCATTTTCTCATCATTATGCATCCATGTTCATGCTTGGTTCCACATGTTTTTTATTTTTTCTTCTCATTAGAAAATTTATATCTCTCAAAATAATGATCCAATTGATATGAGATTTTTTGTGCCATGATCCTTGCCATGTCTACTATTTTATGGTGATTTTTGCAAAAATTGTGCACGCCTGGATTTTAAAATTGCCTAGGGTTTGTTCTTGCATGTCATTCATTGCACCTTGCTTACCATTTTGATCATGAAATGATGATGCTTAATCCAATGAGGCTGAAATTTTACATGAGTAAACTAGACACCTTTAGGAACATTTTCGTATAGAGTTTGTGATTTTTTCATTTCTGGTTTGTGAGATATGATTTGTTCATTGGAGGTGTGACAATGTGTGTCACACCATTTCTTGTCCAACTTGTGGATTTTTATTACCATGCCATATGAACTTGAATTGATGTAAACTTTTGCATGTTGACTCCTCTAGATGTTACGTTTGAGTGTGAATTTTGGTGGATTTTTTGAGTGCATTTTCAATTTGTTTGAGAATTTCTTTTCTGTTTAACCAATTGTGGACTTTTTGTGAGTCATGATCTTATTTGATTTGTGAAATTCTTGATGTTTATTGGATGGACTTTAAATTTTACACATGTATTCTAGACACCTTGAAGTTTGTCATGGATTTGATTTGGTTCATTTATCATGTGTAAATTCTGTTTTATGCTTGCTTGAAGTTGATGCATGATTTGGTGCCTTGTATGAGCTTGTTTGAACATGCTTTGACTTAGGGATTTTATTTGACTTGCTTCCACTTGTCCAAATGACTTGAATTTTGGTGTGATGATCCTTTGATGAATGCTGTTTAGCCATGATTTTTCTTGGGATTTATTGAAATGATTTTGAGTTGATTTGAATTGAATCATTCTGTTGGGTTCTATGAGCTTCAAATTGCATGCTTTGCTTTCTATGCTATATGAAATGAAATTGGTTGATGATATGAATATGAGACCACTTGGATTAGTTTCTTATTTGATTAATCTTGATTCTTGATAATTTTCATATTCTGTTTTGGTTTATTGCTCCCATTTTGACCCTAGGCCATGTCCTAGTGGTTAGTGCTTAATGTTTGAGCTTTGTTTCAGGTCAAAGAGCACAATTGCTTATACTTGATGATGTGCACTCAATTGGAGTTGGTCCATTGCTTGTTTATGACTAACCTTGAGTTTGTTTTGTAGGCTTTGAGACTTGTACTTAGGCCTTGTGGTTTTCACCTTTGTGCATTACTTTGCTTGATTGTTGTTTGACTGCACAGTTAACTGTTGACCATTGTCTGATTGATTTTTGTTTGTCTTGAATACTGATTATGTTGGATTGTTTTCAGGTACCTTAGTTGCTATAGTTCCATTGTGAACTTGCTTTTTCTTTGCTTGCTAGCTTGAGCATTGAGGTATAATGTCTCTAACTCCATGTAGTCTGGAAGACCTGGCCTGTTACTTGGTCAGGCACCTGTGTGAAGTCCTGCTTAAGAGGCAATGCTTGTGCTTGTTTATCTTTGTCCCCAAGCAGGAAAAGACCTTTGATAAGGCAATTGGCAGATAAAAGAGATGTGCAATCTATCTCCTGCTATTCAGTTGAGTCATCCCTTTGCTCACACACCTTGTGTTGATGCATTATGGATATTAACCCAAGATCCTTGTACAATTGAGTCAGTCATAAGTGTAGAAGGGTTCCCACTTTCTGAACCCACACTTCATCTGTCTAAAGCTCTCCCAGACCAGGGATAAGAGCTGTGAAGTCTTATCTTCACTTCCCATTTCATCTGCTTCACCTTAACTCTCAATGTTAAAGTTAAGAGCTAACATCACCCAATTCCAGTTGGCTTGTGTTTCGCAGCCTAACCCTCGTGTGAGCCCACTTTGTGTGTATATAGTGTGTGCTATTTGTGTGATTGTTTGCTTATGCCTGTGCTGTTTAGGATAGCTTGCTCCCTGTGCAAGTTAGATAGCAACCTTAACTTAGGGATGATATGCATGATAACATCTAGGCTCGAGTCGTAGTCTCCCTAGTTGTGTCTCCCTTTGTTATCTGGTTAGGCTAGTCCTTTGTCCCTGCGTAGGGGAACTACGTCGCCCTGATCCTCATACCAGATGAGGTACGTAGGCAGGAGATGAGCTGATCTCTCCGGGCGCCCTTTTTGTTTTGTCTTTGTGTGTGTTAGGAGATGGATGTAAGCCCAACGATTGGCATTCCGTATCCTCTTGTCGTGTGCTTGGAGTCCGATATAAGTCCAGCGATTGGCATTTGGTTTCCAGGGTGCGTGTGTTTGGTTCGGAGTCTGATGTAAGTCCAACGATTGGCCTTCGGTTTCCATGTTTGCCTGTGTTTGTGTGGAGTTTGACGTAAGTCCAGCGATTGGCAGTCGATTTCCTGTGTTGTTTTGTCTTGCGTGCGTTAGCCGAGCTACGAGTGCTCTGATTCTTCTTTAGTCCGAGAAGATACGTATGCATAGGATACGACATCCTAGCGAGCACGTTTCCCCCTATCCGAACTACGTCGACTCTGATGTCTATGCTTGATAGACTACGTAGGCCCAGGATGCGATATCCTGCCGAGTTAGTTTCTTTGTTTTCTTGTGCCTCTTTCAGCCAGTGTGTGTGTGTTTGAGCAGTGTTTTAGCAACCTTTATCCTTCCTTTTGTGCGTGGATCCCGTCGAGTACGACGGATGCGTAGGGGTGCTAATACCTTCCCTTCGCATAACCGACTCCCGATCCCATTCTCTTTGGTCGCGAGACCATGTCTTTTCCAGGTTTACTTCGAGCGTTTCCTTTCCCTCTTTTGGGATAAATAACGCACGGTGGCGACTCTGTTGTTTTGTTTTCCCGCCGGTTTTTCGCGTAATGCGACAGCTGGCGACTCTGCTGGGGAAAAAGAGAAGTTGACCTCTTGCTGGTCCATCTTCCCTAAGCGAGTCTCTCCTAGCGCTCTCTAGGTTAGGGTTTTGGTTACGGTTTGCTGTTATTTATTGCATTCATTCATTTATTGTTTGCATTTATGTGTGCATTAATGTTTGCATTCATTCATATTCATCTGTGTTGGCTGTGCTGTGTTCTCTCTGTTTGGGGTGGGAGTTACTCGAGGTAAAAGGCCCAATACCCAGGCTATGAGTGAAATATAGGAAACCTAGGAATAGAGTGATTCATGGGAAGCGGGTGGTATGCGCCACTTAGCGGAACATTGATATCACGAGCAGTTCAGACCCTGGTGGGATATTATCGTTACATACTTCGGGTGTGTATATGATGATATTCTGTGAAAGGTTATTTATGCTGCGTTTCTCTCGACCTTACCCTGGCCTAGATGACACCCGTGAGCGGGGAGGGAATGATCATTATTACAGGTACAGTTGGTGACTTATCGGTGACTTGTTGGTGACTTGTGATCCTGTTGGTGACTTGGTTCCTCAGATTGGGTTCAGATGACAGTTTATCAGTTGACTTTGGGTTTCAGATGAATTGTGGTTCCGAGTTCGAGCCGAAGCTTCGATCCTGTGTTCTGAGATGCACAACCTGCCAGTCTTGTCTGCATCATTTGCATCATAGCATGTTTATTTTCAAAAGAAACGCAATAAAGAATTGAAAAAAAAGAAAAGAAAAAGAAAAAAGCTAATCTCTGCATGCATATCATTTCTCAGGTACATTCCAAAGTCTGTTCACTGATAGAGATGGCAACAGTCCCAAAGCCGAAGCGGAAGACTTGTTCCTATAGCTTTCACCGTGAGCCTTTGACGTCGCTGATAGAGTTGAGTAACCTTGTGACCAATGATCATCTGAGGGGGTTCGTTGATCAGTATGGGGATATTCTGACACTGTTGAAGATGGTAGTCAATCCGGTGCCGTTGCAGACTCTTCTTCAGTTCTACGACCCAGAGCTTCGCTGCTTCACTTTTCAGGATTATCAGTTGGCGCCTACCCTCGAGGAGTACTCTATTCTGATGAATGTTCCTATTCAGCATCAGGTGCCTTTTTTGGATGTGCCTAAGGAGGTGGATTTCAGGGTTGTGTCCAGAGCTTTCCATTTGGGTATCAAGGAAGTCAGTGATAGTTGGAAGTCCAGTGGGGATGTTGTGGGTTTGCCTTTGAAGTTTCTGTTGAGAGTTGCTAGAGAAGAAGCAGAGAAGGGGAATTGGGAAGCTTTTCATGCCCAGTTAGCTGTTATGATCTACGGGATCGTCCTGTTTCCGAGTATGCCCAACTTTGTTGACTATGCTGCAGTCTGTATCTTCATTGGAGGAAATCCAGTTCCTACTCTGTTAGCTGACACTTACTATGCTATCCACAGTAGGCATGGTAAGGGTGGGGCTATCAGATGTTGCCTCCCACTTTTGCTCAGATGGTTCATGTCTCTCCTGCCAGTCAGTGGACCTTTCGTGGATGCTCAGAGCACTCATAGGTGGACTCAGAGGGTTATGTCTCTTACTTCATATGATATCAGATGGCATTCATACCTGATGGACGTGCGTGATGTTATTATGAGTTGTGGAGAATTCCGGAATGTGCCACTTGTGGGGACTAAGGGTTGCATCAATTATAACCCGGTTCTTTCTCTTCGCCAGTTGGGGTTTGTTATCAGTGGAAAACCACTTGAAGCTGAGATAGCTGAGAGTGTGTATTTTGAGAAGCGAAGTGACCATGTTAGATTGGAGCAGATTGGAAGAGCTTGGAAGTCTATTGATGTCCAAGATGGATCTGTCTTAGGGAAGAAGTTTGCCATTGATATGCCTGACTACACTGATTGGGTCAAGAAGAGAGTGGAAACTTTGTTGTTGCCCTATGATAGGATGAATCCGTTGCAAGTGCAACCACCTTTGATCCTTGCTGAGAGTGTACCCGCTGAGCAGTACAAGCAAGCCCTGATGGAGAATCGTCGTTTGAAGGAGAAAGAGCAAGATGCCCAGATGGAGCTGTATCAAGCCAAAGCTGACAAGATGAACTTGACTCATCAACTCAGAGACATCCAGAATGTAGATGTTGGTGGAGTAAGGAGCAAGAAGAGGTCTTATGCAGAGATGGAAAACTTGTTGAATGCAGAGCACCGAGAGTGTTTGAGACTGCAGAGAGCTGAGGCCAGTTATCAAAAGAAGATCAGAGACCTGGAAAAGCAACTCAGAGACAAAGATATCCAGTTGAAGAAGGAAGTCGACCAGAGACTTGCATTAGAGAACCAACTTGGCGCAGAAGTTGTGGAGCTTAGAAGACAGTTGGAGGAGAAGATCACTCCCTTGCCAGAATGTTCAGAGTGTGACCTGTTGATAGACCAGTGTCACTACTTGAAGACGCTCATTCCTGGAAGTCGTTTGTCTTAGCTTTTTTGATGTGTATGTTGAGAATCACCCCCAGGCTTGTTGGGTGGGATTCATTGTTGTACTTTGAGGTATCTGGATCTTTGTTGACCTTGTTGTATGATGCTGTTGCTCATTTATATATGAGGTTGTTGGTTTCACTCTGTACTCATTGCTCTTGAGTATGTTGTTCCTGTGCTTCCTGTGTTATTCTTGCTGCAGGTTGCTATCTTTTGAAGATGAATCAGGCTCTTTGAATGCCTGAGAAATGAGCATATCATGTGCATCATATGCATTAGCATCATATTCATACTCATATCATCTTGCATAGCAGGTGTTCTTGCTCGCGACTTCTCACTTTGGTTCCAGTGTCAGGCAGGATAGCTAATCAAAGACCGCACCGGTATTCAACCAGACTCAATCAACAAAGAAGTATTGATCAGGTTCAGACCGAGTTGGCTGAGATGAGGGCAAACATGGCCCAGTTTATGACTATGATGCAAGGGGTTGCGCAGGGTCAGGAGGAGCTTAGAGCCCTGGTTCAGAGACAAGAGACCGTGATTCAGACGTCCAACCGTGCTTCGCCTGTTGTTGCACCTGCTCATGAGAATATCAATGTTGCTGCTCCCGCTAACGACTATGCCGTCGGGGATGAGTTGAGAGGAATAAGGATTAATGGACAGCCTCTTGTTGCTGAGACTGTCAATGCCAGAGCTACCCGGGCTTCGGTTCGTCATCCAGCTCCTATTGTCGATAGACAAGAGGACATGTTCATGCTGCTGAGTGAAGATGATGAGGTGGTCAGATTTGAGGATAGGGATCGGAAGGTTGATGCTCTGGCTGAGAAGATTCGTGCGATGGAATGTCAGAACTCTCTTGGTTTTGACGTGACCAATATGGGGTTGGTTGAAGGGTTGAGGATCCCTTACAAATTCAAAGCACCGTCCTTCGACAAGTACAACGGCACTTCCTGCCCTCGCACCCACGTGCAGGCTTATTATCGGAAAATCTCTGCGTATACAGATGACGAAAAGATGTGGATGTACTTTTTCCAAGATAGTCTATCTGGGGCTTCTTTGGACTGGTACATGGAATTGAAGAGAGATTCTATCCGATGCTGGAGAGATCTGGGTGAAGCCTTCTTGAGGCAATACAAACATAACATGGACATGGCGCCTAGCCGGACTCAGTGTCGCATCCGCGAAAAACAACCGGCGGGCTAAAACAAAACAGACAGAGCCGCCACCGTGCGTTATTTATCCCAAAAAGGGAAAGGAAACGCTCTGAGTAAACCTGGGAAAGCATGGTCTCGCGACCAAAGAGAAAGGGTACGGGAGTCGGTTATGCGAAGGGAAGGTGTTAGCACCCCTACGCATCCGTCGTACTCGACGGGATCCACGCTCAAAAGATAGGAAAGGTTGCTAAAACAAACATCACACACACAAGAAACACAGGTGGTGGAAGAGGGGAGCGGCTCGCTAGGATATCGCATCCTATGCCTACGTATCTCGTCTGGAACGAGAATCAGAGTTGCCGTAGTTCGGCTCACGCACGCCAAACAAGACACACACAAACACAGGCAAACCTGGAACCTGAACGCCAATCGCTGGACTTACATCGGCTTCCGAACCAAACAAACACACTCAGGATACGGACAGCCAATCGATGGGCTTACATCCATATCCTGACACACAAGAGGGTTAACAAGCAAACAAGCTACTAAGGAGTCGGGAACTCGAGCCTAGCAACTGTCAAGCAAACACACACAAAAAGAAAAAAGGTGAACACACAGACTAACAGGGAGTCGGGAACTCAAGCCTGATAGTTGTCAAGCACAACACACTCAAAAAAGAAAAGGGTGAACACACAGACTAACAGGGAGTCGGGAACTCGAGCCTGATAGCTGTCAAGCACAACACACTCAAAAAAGAAAAGGGTGCCCGGAGAGATCTCGCACGATCTCCTGCCTACGTACCTCATCTGGTATGAGGATCAGGGCAACGTAGTTCCCCTGGACGGGAAAGAAATTCTAACCAGATACAAAGGGAGACACACTACTAGGGAGCTGGACTCGATCCTAGATGTTATCATGCATCATTGCCCTATGTTATGGTTTCTATCCTAACTTGCATAGGCAGCAAGCTAATCCTAAACAGGCAAAGCAATCAAAGCAAACATAATCAAAACAAAGCAAACATTCGCAATTAGAACACACTATATCCAGACAAGGTGGGCTCAATCAAGGGTTAAGTTGCAAAAGCAACACAACTGTGTCAGGTGATATTAGCTCTTAACCCTGACATTGAGAGTCAGGGTGAAGCCAGATGAAAGGTGAGTGAAGATTAGACTTCACAGCTCTTATCCCTGGCCAGGGAGAGCTTCAGACAAAGAAGTGTGGGTCCAGAAAGTGGGAACCCTTCTACACTCATGACTCTGACTCAACTGTACAACTGTACATGGATCTTGGGTTAATGTCCCAATGCATCAACACAGTGGTGTGAGCAGAGAGACGACTCAACAAGAATAGCAGGGGATGGATTGCACATCCCTTGGGTTCTGCCAATTGCCTTAATCAAGGTCTTTTCCTGCTTGGGGGACAAATATAAACAATCACAGGCATTGCCTCTTAAGGAGGACTTCAGACAGTTGCCTGGCCAAGTAACAGGCCAGGTCTTCCAGACTACATGGAGAAAAGAAATTCTACCTCAATTAGTTTATACAACCAAGCAGCAGCACAGCAAGTTCTCAAAGAACTATTAGCGACTAAAGTACCTGAAATCAATCTAATTCAGTCAGCATACCAATCACAAAGTCAAAACAGACAAGATAAGAATCAACAGTCAACACAATCAATCACATGTGCAAAGCACAATCAACTCAAGTGAGCCAAGCATCCTACAAAATAAACCAAGTTAGTTCATAACAATCAACCAAACTTAATCAACTTTCATTAATCTCCTTAAAGCATTTTGCTTCTTAACCTGAAAAGCACATCCAAACGTGAGAAACAGGACCACTAGGACAAGCCTAGGGTCCAAAGGAGGTGAAAAATTCAAAACAGCAAGTGAAAATTAATCAAAACCAAGATTTATCAAGCAAAAAGAGAATCCAATTGGTCTCACATCAAAACTATGCACCAAATCCATTTCATATACAAAACATGCCAAACTATGCACTTTGGAAACACATTAGAGCAAACAGAATGATCACAATCAAATCAATATCAAAACAGCTCAATAAATTCCACAAAAATTCAAGCCTAAACAGAAGACGTTGAATGAGTAGCATATCAAATTTCAGCTCATTTAACCCAAGGGAAGCAAGTCAATGAAATTCATAAAATTCCAGACAAATTCAAGCAAGCTCATACATGGCATCAAAACAAGCATCAAATTCCACCAATCATAAAAAAGCAATCAAACATGATAAATGAATGAGACCAAAGCCAAAATGCTCTTCAAGATGTCTACAATACTCATGTCAAATTTCACATCCATCCAATTAATAACCAGAATTTCACAAATCAAATACAAACATGTGTCACAAAAAATCAACAACTGACCAAACAGGGGAGAAAATTCCAATCAAATAGGAAATGCCATCAATAAATCCAGAAACATTCACATGTATTCTCAACATCCATATGATCAATCATGCAAAAATTCAGCTCAAACCAAGGTCCACAAACATAGTAAATAAAATCATGAAGTTGCACTAAGCATGGCATAGCACAAAGTGTAACACATACAAAGATCATGTCATAACTCTCAATCCATGAATCCAAAAATTGCAAACCACATATCAAAATACTCCTTAAGATGTCTAGAACATGCTTGCAAAGTTTCAAAAATTTCTAATGAAGTCTCATCATTTCATGAACAAAAGAGTGAGCATGGTGCACAAAAGGACACATTCAATCAAACCCTAGGCATTTAATTTTTCCACCCGTGCACAAAATTATTAAAAATGACCAAAAAATAATACACATCACAAGGAGAATGGCACAAAAAATAGCATCAAATTTGGATTAGAATTGGATGAGTTATCAATTTTTGAATGCAAAAGAAAATTAAAAAAAAATGTGAAGGCATGGCATGTAATCATATGAACAAGTGAGAATTAACACAAAATGCCAATTGGAACCGCTGGAACCAGGACTCGAAGAGAGTCCCCATTCAAAACACAAGCGCACGCTCAAACATGTTAGAGCATGAACAGTAACAAGCATACGGATCTAAAATGCGTTCTGGCAGTTTTTGAACATCTTCATCGCGTGTTCATCCTCAAATCTCAACATGACCAAATCTCAACCAAATTCAACAATCCATACACCGTTGGAAAGATCTCTCATCACACATCATGAATATCAACCTAATTTGACCTAATTCTAACTACGCAGCATGAATCGATCAAAACAACATTTGAACATCAAACTTCAATTCCAGATTTCTTCCTTAATACTTAACCAAAACGCACGATTCAAGTTTCATTCTACTCTACACTAGGAGATCTATCAAAGCCATGTGTTAATTTCAAGAATTGGAAAATTCGAGATCTCACCTTATGAATGTGCAGAAGCTGCAATCGCGTGTTTCAAGGTCCACAAGATGAAAACAGGTGTTGATTGAGGCTTAGGAAAGTGATTGAAGGAGGTCTTGCAGCTCAATTGTGCACCAGTTCCACGAATGCTCAAACTGCCATGGATGAGGAAGGTTTCAACAAATGCGATTCTTCAAGCTTCTTCCAATGTTAGCTTCAAACAGATGTGCAATTTCACCTGCAAATGAAGATGCAAGCAAGAACAATGCAAAACAATGGTGAAATTTGATGAAGAAAAGTTCAAGAAGTTTGAGAGGATTTGAGAGAATTTTGTGATTTTGTGATTTGGATCTGAGAAAAATGATTGCGATTATGTGAAACAGTTATGATTAATGCTTTATACCATGTGCTAATCCATGTGTTAATCCAAATTAGCAAAATCCAAGTGAATTAGCAAAGTGCAATTTCATGTGTTTTGGCCAAAATGTCCTTTTCTAATTCAGCCAATGTAACAGTACAAATGCAGTTCAAACAAGTCATATTTGATGTTTAGAATGTGTTGGAAAAGGTTTTGTGTGCAAATGCCTTGTATTTTGGAAATTGACCTTTTTTCCCACCAATTTTCAAAATGAACACTTGAAAAATGACCTTTTTATGTGAAGGTTTTCAATGAAATGTGATGATGCAATGTGATAGTACATGTCAAATGTGGTTTGCTCAAAAAAGAATCACCCAATTTGGCCTTCCCATTTAAAAGTTATGCCACTTTGAATTTCAACATTTTCTGAAAATGATTTGATCATAACTTGCCAACCACACATGAGAAATTCATGTTCTTGGACTTTTTGGAAAGGTGAGAGCAAGATCTACAACTTTCATGTTGAACAAATTTTCATTTGAAGCATTTTTGGACACCTAATTTTGAAGTGAAAAACTTTCCATTTTTGGCAGTTTTCAATTACAAGTCACTTTCTATTTTTGGAAAGTCTTCATCTGACTTTATTTTCTTCATTCTTGATGCTTGAAATGTCAAATGAAACTTGTTTGGACATGAATGAAGTGTCTCTTGCCCTCTCCCCCCTCCAAATCCATCATTTCAGGCACAGTTGACCACAGTTGACTTTTCTGACTAATAGATGAATTTGGCTATGCATTGATCAAGTTGAGCCTCAAACTCCTGATGAAATGGCTCAATGATGAAACCCTAGCTTCCATAAGCTCAATATAATCACAAAATGATCCCCATATCCATTGTAAACCCCATCTCCTTCACAAGCCCTGACTGGCCCAATGCAGCTGATTAGGGTTGACCAGTGGTCAAAACCCTAATCTCAAGGTATCTGATCAAGCATAATGAATCTCTCGGTGATGATAAAACCATGATGATGGTGATGTATCATTGCTACCAAGATCAAGCTCAATCCCCTTGAGGAATCAAGAAACCCTAATTTGAAGCACCAACCCTCAGATGATTAGTGATCAGTTCAATGAAAACCCTAGCTTGCATCTTAACCTCTTTATCTTCTGACCAAGACTTAGGAAGATGACTTACTCCATGTTGCCACATGATATGCAATATGCAATGACTAATGTCCTAAAAATGATATGCAATATGTTCAGCTAGTCCCAAGAGAGGAGGGCAAATTTTGAGGTGTTACAGCTGCCCCTATTCAATCCACTGTGAACCTGTCGATATGAATAGGCTCGGCTTTCAGATGATCAGGATGAAGAGTGATTGAATACCAAGAACAGACGAACAATATGCATTCTGATGGGAAAATAATTAACAGCGCCTGTCAGAATTGGCAAAGAAACAATCTTCAAAGAAACACCCGTCTGGAACGGAGAAAGTCGGCCTGATCACCGAAACAGCAACATCGACCTGGATACCGAAATAAATGGTAACGCAGGGATAACCATGGCCTGAACACCACATATCCGCTGGGGATTTATTATTTCTCTTTTTTTTGCTTTTCTTGAACCCCAAAATTTCTTTTCTAACTGATAATCTTTTCCATTTTCTTGAACCCCAAAATTTTTCTTCGCACAAATGATCCCGGATCATTGCATTTGAACCCCGACACCTTGTTTGCCAACATAATGAACCTCATTCTCCATTTGAACCCCAGTCGCTTGACGATAACTTGTGATCGTCATCGTGAACCCCATTCCCCAGAAAACACCTCGTGTCTCCTTTTCTCCATTTGAACCCCAATCTCCAGAAAATGCCTCAACATTTCCCTTTCTCCATTTGAACCCCGCTCTCCACTTTCTTGTGATAATTCCGCTGGCAACGTCGGAAATAACACCCACCACCACTCTAAGGGCGACATATCAGAGGGTACACCTTCACAAAAGGAAGGTAACATGTGCATCTCTTCCTCAGAAGACACCCATAACGACCTCTGTTGGCCTCAGCCAAAGTCTAAGGTGACACATGAACAGAAGATAATCCTGAGGACCTCATCTCGGATATGATCTTCAACTCCAATCTCTATTTGATCCCCGATCTCCAGAAAATGCCTCAACACTTCCTTTTCTCCAATTGAACCCCGATCTTCAGAAAATGCCTCAACATTTCCCTTTCTGCATTTGAACCCCAATCTCCAGAAAATGCCTCAACATTTCCTTTTCTCCATTTGAACCCCGATTGTCGCGCTGATCGCGTAGTGTCCTTTGATTTTATTTCCATCTCCGTCCGACGGAAAAATTTCCTCCAGTATCGCACTACTGGGGAACATTGTTGATCTGACATCATGATGCTAAACTCCTCAGAGTAACACCTTCACCATCCGGCGAAACTAAATCTCAAACGGTAACCACGACTTGAGTCGCGCTGATCGCGTAACATTCCCATCTCTGTCCGACGGAAAAGTTTCCTCCAGTATCGCACTACTGGGGAAGTACTGTTGATAAAAAAACGGTGCCAAACTCCTCGGAGCAACACCTTCACCCTCAGGCAACCACTTCTCAAACGGTAACCACGGTCTGAGACTAGCTCATGCTTGCAATATGATGCATGATTAATTTTTCTGCGTAATGCTCCATACTTATGGAAATGCTACGCGATTCATTATACATTATGCTATGCTTATCTACATGATGAATGTATAAAAAGTATCTCCCTCGAGGGACTCTTTTGGGGAGCTCGAGACACTCTGCTGAGGAACTCGACAACACTCCGATCTCCACCCTGTTGGGGAACAACACTGCTGCTGGGAAAAAGGAAACCCTTGCTGGGGAAAAACCTCCTTTGCACCCAATCCGCTTGGGGAATTGCTGGGGAAAGATCCACCAATGCACTCTGTGGGGATACAATAGTATTTGACTTGCTGGGGATATCAATCCCGACCCTGCTTGAGACACCACCACACACAGATACTTCCGCTGGGAAAACTGCAACCTTCAGGCCTGGCGACTGGGGAAGCATCGATCTGAAACCTGTTGGGGATAACCATCTTGACCCTGCTAGGGAGGCCACAGATCTTGAATCTGCTGGGGGATTAGTCCTTCAGACTCTGCTTAGAGAGATGAAGAAAGTCTGGTACTGAACACCCATCGACTCGTCGAACCTTTGGCATTCATCATCCAAATCCATTGTCAGCTTTCCAATTTTGAGAACTCCCAAACTTGTCTGGACCTTTTCTGCTCCATCATCTTGTATTCCCAACGGCTCCGTACTCGACGGAGAGCGAACTCCTGGGACTTATACAGACTTTTCAATTTTCAGACTTTGAAGAGTCTTCTTGATTAATTTCCACGGATCGTCATACGTCTCGCCGTCATTTCACCACTCTTCTATGCATTCGTCCCTGATTGGACTCCATGGGGATTTGTTTCGTCAACAGCTTCCACATCACAACCTGCAAGTGAGTGAAAATATCTAACAGTACCTGCAAAAGAGATTGTTAGATAAAACCGTGCCCCAGGCGTGTCAAGATTTCAACACTTGGGTCACTCAACCTTCCGAATAAGATTTCAAGCTTCAATATTATAAGCATGCATTGGAAGGGACCTGTATGTCTTAAAATGCAAGATTATTTATCAAAAATAATTGGATGTTTTTGCAATCAAAGCGGTAATGAAGAACAAAAACAAAATTATTTGACTGAATATGCATTTTATTGATTGAAAAAGTGTGGCTCAAATTGAGCAATACAAAGGAAGCAATTCCTGAAAAGAGGTAATTGCGCACAAAAGGAAAAATCTATCCTAATGGCAATGTGAAACCCGTGATCTCATCGAGTTCCAACTCGGTTACACCCCATATGTCCTCGGACTCTCCGTGCTTTCCGCCTTCTGAACAAGACGCTTCTGAGTGATCCCCACCGGGTATTATCCATGATGCTTTAACCAAAGCGCAAACGATCATGCCAGACGCAGTTGTTTGTTTCAATCCCTCTTTTGCCTGGACCGCCCTTTCGGGTTTTCAGTCCACCGGGATACCCCTTTTTTGCCCAAGTCGCCTTTTCAGGTTTTCGACTTGCCGGGTGTACAATTCTTTCATTTTTATCCCTAATTTTTGCCCGAACCTTTCTTTCTGTTTTTTGGTTCGCCGGGATGCCCATTTTTGCCTGGACTATTTTATTCTTTTCGTCCAGCGGGTCTCTTTATACGAAGTATTTTTTTACTGCGTCCGCATTCACAGGGGATGGAAAATCTTCGCCATCCATGGTCGTCAGCAACAAGGCTCCGCCAGAGAAAACCTTCTTGACCACGAATGGACCTTCATAATTGGGTGTCCGTTTGCCCCTTCGATCGTTTTGAGGAGGAAGGATCCTTTTCAGCACCATATCACCCACGTGATATACCCGAGGTCGTACTTTTCTGTCAAAAGCACGCTTCATCCGCTGCTGGTATAACTGCCCATGACAGATGGCTGCCAGCCTCTTTTCCTCAATTAGGCTCAACTCTTCGTACCGGGCCTTTACCCATTCCGCCTCTTGCAATTTCACGTCCATCAGGACTCTCAAAGAGGGAATCCGAACCTCAACCGGTAGCACGGCTTCCATCCCATATACCAATGAGAAAGGAGTTGCCCCAGTAGATGTGCGCACCGATGTTCGATACCCATGTAACGCAAACGGCAACATCTCATGCCAGTCTTTATAGGTCACCACCATCTTTTGCACAATCTTCTTTATATTCTTGTTGGCTGCCTCAACCGCCCCATTCATCTTCGGACAATAGGGAGAAGAATTGTGATGTTCGATCTTGAATTCCCAGCACAGCTCTGCCATCATCTTGTTGTTCAAATTAGAACCATTATCAGTAATGATTCTCTCGGGAACCCCGTATCTGCAAATGATGTCTCTCTTGAGAAACCTGGCAACGACCTGCTTCGTCACGTTCGTATAAGAGGCTGCTTCCACCCACTTGGTGAAGTAATCAATAGCCACTAAGATGAATCGGTGCCCATTCGAAGCCGTAGGCTCAATCTTCCCAATCATATCAATGCCCCACATAGCAAACGGCCATGGAGACGACATCAAACTCAACGGGTTAGGAGGCACGTGCACCTTGTCAGCATAAATCTGGCATTTATGACACTTCCGCACGAAATTGAAACATTGGGCCTCCATTGTCATCCAATAATAGCCTGCCCTCAGCAGCTTCTTTACCATCGCATTCCCACTGGCATGGGTACCGAATGATCCTTCATGAACCTCTTTCATCAATTGGCTTGCTTCTCTGTCATCAACACATCTGAGCAAGACCCAATCGAAATTCCTCTTGTACAGAACGCCATCCTTATTCAAGTAGAACACCATGGCCAACCTCCGCAGAGTCTTTCGGTCCTTCTTCGATGCTCCCTCAGGATATTCTTGAGTCTCCAGATAGCGCTTGATATCGTAATACCACGGCTTCTCATCATCAGGCGTTGTATCAACAGCAAACACATAAGCCGGTCTATCCAGACGACCTACCTCCACACTGGGGAACTGATTCCACCATTGTACCTTAATCAAGGCGGCCAGAGTAGCCAAAGTATCTGCCAAAGGGTTCTCTTCTCTGGGCACATGATGCATCTTCACCTTGGTGAAAAACGTCAACAATCTCCTCGTATAATCCCGGTATGGAACTAAATGAGATTGATGCGTATACCATTTTCCGTTAACCTGATTTACAACCAGAGCTGAATCTCCATATATGACAAGGTTCTTGATCCTCAAATCAATCGCCTCTTCAATCCCCAATATGCAAGCTTCGTATTCAGCCACGTTGTTGGTGCACTCAAATGTTAGCCGGGCAGCAAAAGGAATGTGGGATCCTTTCGGCGTAACCAAAACAGCACCAACACCGCTACCATTCACGTTAACGGCCCCATCAAACATCAGAATCCATTCGGATTCAGGGTCAGGCCCCTCCTCCGGGATTGGTTCCTCACAATCTTTCGATTTGAGAAACATGATGTCCTCATCAGGGAATTCAAACTTCATCGGTTGATAATCATCAATGGGTTGCTGGGCGAGGTAATCAGACAAAACACTCCCCTTGATTGCTTTCTGAGAAGTATATTATATATCATATTCTGTCAGAATCATTTTCCACCTCGCAACCCGTCCGGTCAATGCTGGCTTCTCGAAAATGTACTTGATTGGATCCATCTTGGAAATCAACAAAGTGGTATGAACCAGCATATACTGCCTTAGTCGACGAGCAGCCCAGACCAAAGCACAGCAAGTTTTCTCAAGCAAAGAATATCTTATTTCACAGTCGGTAAACTTTTTTGCTAAGGTAGTATATGGCATGCTCTTTTCGACCAGACTCGTCATGCTGCCCCAATACACACCCCATAGACCCCTCGAGGACCGTCAGGTACAGAATTAACGGTCGTCCCTCCACATGAGGCATCAGAATCGGAGGCTCCTGCAAATACTCTTTGATTTTTTCAAATGCCGCTTGGCAATCATTATTCCACCTGACCGTTTGATCTTTTCTCAACAACTTGAATATTGGTTCACACGTGGCTGTTAGGTGAGATATGAACCGTGAAATGTAGTTCAATCTGTAACACCCCAATAAAAAAATAAGATAATTATTTAAATTAAGTTAATATTATATTTATTAATTTAATTAAGTAATTGGAATTATTGGATTATTATTAGTATTATTATTATTGGAATAATAATTATTGGAAAGTATATAAGTGGGAAATAAGGAAAAGAGTTCATTTTTGGTAAAGAGGGTTTTTACGTGAGAAGCAGAGAAGCGGCTGAAAAGTGGAGAAAGGGCAAAGAGGAAGAGCAAGAGAGCAAAGGTTGGAGAATAGAAGAGCTTGAAGCTAAAGACTTGCCGGATTAATTCAGGTAAGGGGGGTTTATCGTCGTTTGATGGGTATTATGGGTTAGCATGTAATGGGTAGTGATAAACCGTTAATTTGACCCTAATTGGGATTGTTGAATGCTGAGAAATTTTGTTGGATAAGTTGTGTTAAAACTGTAATTGAATCGGTAATTGTGTGAGTTGTGTTCTCCCGATAGTGTAGCTTTTTACGGAATTGAAATCGGAGGTCCGGAAGTCCTCCAACGGCGGAAAATGCGGAGAGTTCTGCATTCTGCTTTGTGTTAACGCAGGAACAGCTTTCTGTCTTGCGTTAACCGGTTAACCCAGGGTGTTAACCGGTTAACACTGTTGTAATTTGTGAAAATTGCTGTTCTGTCTGCGTTAACCGGTTAACCCAGGGCGTTAACCGGTTAACACTGTTGTAAATGGCCAGAAAGCGTGTTCTGTCTACGTTAACCGGTTAACCCAGGGCGTTAACCGGTTAACACTGTTGGAAATTGGAAAAATTGATATTTTTAATGTTGTGAACATAATTGGTGATTGGCCTATTATAGTTAATTGTGATGAGTGATTTTGTTGGGTTTATGTTATGAAGTGTTGATACAAGTATGAATGAGTTGTGAAGTTGTTTCCGTGTACGGACAGTTGTTGAACATACTGAGTTGTAGGCTTGGTGAGCCAAAGTTGAATTTTAAGTTGATTATGTTGAAAACATTGTTGTGTTTCTATTATTACTATGTTGTCAGAATTTTAAAGTCGTGTATGCCATGTACATTCATATGCATTAAGTCGGAGCTTTGCTCACACCACGTTGGCCTGGATTGGCAAATTTTAAGTTGAAAGTTGAAGGCTTATGCCTTGATGCCCAATAAAATGGCAATGATTTTAAGTTGGGAGTTTTACTCCGAATGGTACCACATGCATGACGAGTCGAGTCTCATTGAGTTGCATTGTTGTTAGTATTGAGTATGATTTGAGATTATATATGTGGTTGCGTTGGTATTGAGTTGATGTGCCGTTACTGGATGCGTGATATGATTAGGGTGATTAATGTGTGAATTTACTTAGCATTACATGATGATTTATAATGCTTATTATATCGATTGAGGAACTCACCCTTACAATTATTTTTCAGGTAACGAGCAGTGATTGAGTAGGAGCTAGTGCTTGGAGTCTAGTGTAGTCTCCGTAGTGGGTCATGCTCTGATAGATGTAACATCGGGACGGGATGTTTTAATTGTTTTATTGTTGGTTGTTGAACCATTTTACATGTAATATGTTATATGTTTTGAATGGTTGGTTTGATTTCTATCCGCTGCGAATTATGCAAAAAAATGTTATTTTGATTAAATAGAGAGCATGACAGTTATTATGGTGTGAAATGTTGTGTGACACCCTTAATTGTATAATTACTCTGATTTATATACGTTGTTTTATTTAAATATTTGGGGTATTTTAGAAGGGTGTTACATTAGTGGTATCAGAGCAGGTCGGTCTGTCCGGCCAGTTGTCGTGTCGTTACTGTCTAACAATTGTGTATTGTTACTAATCTAACTTTAAGTTGTGTTGTAATGATAAGTTGAGATGGCGGGAAGGAATGACGCTGCAATGGCTGCCGCAATGCAAGCGATGGCACAAGCTGTGCAGAACTTGCCAAATGCTGGTGGAGATGCTGGATCACGTAGCTTGGCGACTTTTCAAAGAGAGAATCCGCCGGTGTTTAAAGGGAAGCATGATCCAGATGCAGCCTTGGGATGGTTGAAAGAGATTGAGAGAATCTTCCGTGTTATGGATTGCACTCCAGCTCAGAAGGTTCGGTATGGTACTCACATGCTAGCAGTCGAAGCTGATGACTGGTGGCTAGAGACTCACGAGAGGTTGACCGTGGCAGGTGAAGTCATTACTTGGGATGTATTTCGTAGGGAATTCATGAGAAAGTATTATCCGGAAGATGTCCGGGGTAAGAAGGAAATTGAGTTCCTTGAACTGAAGCAAGGAAACATGTCTGTCACTGATTATGCTGCAAAATTTGTGGAGTTGTCCAAATTTTATCCTCATTACACTGGTGCTGGTGCTGAATTTTCAAAGTGCATCAAGTTTGAAAACGGATTGCGCTCTGAAATTAAGAAGGTTGTTGGGTATCAGAAGATACGCATTTTTACTGAATTGGTTGATAGCTGCAGGATATTTGAAGAGGACAATAATGCTCATTACAAGATTGTCAGTGACCGCAAGGGAAAGCAGCATCAAAACCGTGGCAAGCCGTATGATGCCCCAGTGGGAAAAGGGAAACAATAAGCTGCTCCGGCTCAGAGGACTAGTAGGGGAGGTGATCCTGCTGGTATAGTTTGCTTCAAATGTGGTCAGGCTGGTCATAAGAGTAATGTATGCACTGCTGAAGTAAAGAGGTGTTTTCGCTGTGGTAAGACTGGTCATGCAATAGCTGATTGCAAGCACAAGGAAATGATTTGTTTTAATTGTGGCGAAGAAGGGCATATTGGAAGTCAGTGTCAGAAGCCAAAGAAATCTCAAACTGGAAAGGTGTTCGCATTGACCGGAACTCAAACCTCCAGTGAGGACAGACTTATCCGAGGTACATGTTTCATAAATGGTACTCCTTTAATTACTATTATTGATACCGGTGCTACACACTGTTTTATTTCTGCTAACTGTGCTCGAAGACTGGGTTTAAAATTGTCCGCTTTGGATGGTGAGTTGATTGTTGAGACCCCAGCTAAGGGATCAATAACTACTTCTTTGGTGTGTTTAAAATGTCCTTTGTCGATCTTCGATAGAGATTTCTATGTTGATTTAGTATGTTTGTCGTTGGATGGGATGGATGTAATTCTTGGTATGAACTGGTTAGAGTATAATTATGTTCATATAAATTGTCATCATAAGTCGGTGAGGTTTTCCACTCCTGAAGAGGAAGGAGTTGACTTATTACCTTTCAGAGAATTGCGAAAATTTATGAAAGAGGGAGCTCAGATGTTTTCTTTGATGGCGACGTTGTCGGTTGAGAGTAAAGCTAAGATTGAGGAACTGTTAGTGGTGAAAGAATTCCCTGAAGTTTTTCCTGATGAAATTCCTAGTGTGCCGCCAGAGAGGGAAGTTAAATTTACTATTGATCTGGTACCTGGTACTAGGCCTATTTCGATGGCACCGTATAGAATGTCGGCATCGGAATTGTATGAATTAAAGAAGCAATTGGAAGACTTACTTGAGAAGAAGTTTATAAGACCAAGTGTGTCACCGTGGGGAGCCCCAGTGTTGCTAGTAAAGAAGAAAGATGGTAGTATGAGGCTTTGTATTGATTATAGACAATTGAATAAAGTAACGATCAAGAATAAGTATCCACTACCGAGAATAGATGATTTGATGGATCAATTAGTGGGTGCTTGTGTGTTCAGTAAAATTGATTTGAGATCGGGCTATCATCAGATCGAAGTGAAAGATGAAGACATCCAGAAGACAGCGTTCAGAACTCGGTATGGACATTATGAATATTCTGTGATGCCTTTCGGTGTGACTAATGCGCCGGGAGTATTTATGGAATACATGAATCGTATTTTCCATACTTATCTGGACCATTTTGTGGTAGTATTTATTGATGATATTTTGATTTACTCTAAGTCCGAAGAAGAGCACAAGGAACATTTGAGATTAGTGTTGGATGTTTTGAAAGATAAGAAATTGTATGCGAAGCTGTCCAAGTGTGAGTTTTGGTTAAGAGAAGTCAGTTTTCTCGGCCATGTAATTTCAGGAAAAGGTATTGCTGTAGATCCTTCCAAGGTCGAAGCTGTATTGCAATGGGAGACTCCTAAGTCGGCTACCGAGATTAGAAGCTTTCTGGGATTAGCTGGATATTATAGAAGGTTTATTGAAGGATTTTCTAAGTTAGCACTTCCGTTAACTAAATTAACTGGTAAAGGTAAAGCTTTCGTGTGGGATGTTCAGTGCGAAGAGAGTTTTAATGAATTAAAAAGGAGATTGACGTCGGCGCCGGTTTTGACTTTGCCAAATCCGGAGGAACCGTTTATGATTTACTGTGATGCTTCATTGATGGGTTTGGGAGGTGTGCTCATGCAAAATAATAAAGTAATTGCTTATGCGTCGCGACAGTTAAGAATTCATGAAAAGAACTATCCTACGCATGATCTTGAACTTGCTGCTGTGGTGTTTGTGCTAAAAATCTGGAGGCATTACCTTTATGGTTCCAGATTTGAAGTTTTCAGCGATCATAAAAGTTTAAAGTATCTATTCGATCAGAAAGAGCTGAACATGAGACAACGTAGGTGGTTAGAATTGCTTAAGGATTATGATTTCGGTTTGAATTATCATCCAGGAAAAGCAAATGTTGTGGCCGATGCTTTAAGTAGAAAGACCTTGCATGTGTCAGCAATGATGATTAAGGAGTTGGAATTAATTGAGCAATTTCGTGATATGAGTTTGGTTTGCAAAGTAAACCCACAGAGTGTAATGCTAGGAATGCTAAAGATTAATAATGATTTTATGGATAGTATCCGAGAGGCACAAAAATTGGATGTGAAACTAGTAGATATCCTTAATCGTTGTGGTCAATCAGAGAAGAGTGACTTTAAGATTGATGCGAGAGGTGTGTTGAAATTAGGGGAAAGAATTTGTATTCCTGATGACGCGATTTTGAAAAGAAGCATTCTAGAAGAGGGTCATAGAAGCAGTTTGAGTATTCATCCAGGAGCTACTAAAATGTATCAGGATTTAAAGAAAATATTTTGGTGGCCCGGAATGAAAGAAGATGTGGCTCGTTTTGTGTATGCGTGCTTAACTTGTCAGAAGTCAAAGATTGAGCATCAGAAGCCGTCTAGGCTAATGCAACCGTTGGCTATTCCAGAGTGGAAGTGGGATAGTATCAGTATGGATTTTGTTTCTGGTTTACCGAGAACAAGTAAGAATTTTGAAGCTATTCGGGTGATTGTTGATAGATTGACGAAATCGGCTCATTTCATTCCGATCAGAATGGATTATCCGTTAGAGAGATTAGCTGAGTTGTATATTGAGAAGATTGTAAGTTTGCATGGTATTCCGTCGAGTATTGTTTCGGACCGAGATCCTAGATTTACATCGAAGTTCTGGGAAGGTTTGCAGAGGGCTTTGGGAACTAAGCTGAGATTGAGTTCTGCATATCATCCGCAGACTGATGGTCAGACTGAGAGGACGATTCAGTCATTAGAGGATCTTTTGAGAGCTTGTGTTTTGGAAAAGGGAGGTACTTGGGATTGCTATTTACCTTTGATTGAGTTTACCTACAACAATAGTTTTCATTCGAGCATTGGTATGGCGCCGTTTGAAGCTTTGTATGGTAGGAGATGTCGGACACCGTTATGTTGGTATGAGTCCGGTGAGAGTGCTGTGGTTGGACCGGAGATTGTTCAACAAACTACGGAAAGGATTAAGATGATTCAGGAGAAGATGAGGATTGCTCAGAGTCGTCAAAAGAGTTATCATGACAAGAGGAGGAAGTCACTTGAGTTCCAAGAGGGAGATCATGTGTTTCTTCGTGTTACTCCGGTAACTGGTGTTGGTCGAGCTTTGAAGTCGAAGAAGTTGACACCTCGATTTATTGGTCCTTATCAGATTCTAGAGAGGATAGGAGAGGTAGCCTATCGTATCGCTTTACCGCCGTCACTTGTGAATTTGCATGAAGTTTTCCATGTGTCTCAGTTGAGAAGGTACATTCCTGATCCGTCGCATGTAGTCCAAGTGGATGATGTACAGGTGAGAGATAACCTGACTGTTGAAACATCACCTATGAGGATCGAGGATCGAGAGTTGAAGCAGTTGCGAGGTAAAGAGATTGCCTTGGTAAAGGTAGCTTGGGGAGGACCAGCAGGTGGCAATGTGACTTGGGAACTTGAGAGTCAGATGAAGGAGTCTTATCCTGAGTTATTCGCTTGAGGTATGTTTTCGAGGACGAAAACTCTTTTAGTAGGGGAGAGTTGTAACACCCCAATAAAAAAATAAGATAATTATTTAAATTAAGTTAATATTATATTTATTAATTTAATTAAGTAATTGGAATTATTGGATTATTATTAGTATTATTATTATTGGAATAATAATTATTGGAAAGTATATAAGTGGGAAATAAGGAAAAGAGTTCATTTTTGGTAAAGAGGGTTTTTACGTGAAAAGCAGAGAAGCGGCTGAAAAGTGGAGAAAGGGCAAAGAGGAAGAGCAAGAGAGCAAAGGTTGGAGAATAGAAGAGCTTGAAGCTAAAGACTTGCCGGATTAATTCAGGTAAGGGGGGTTTATCGTCGTTTGATGGGTATTATGGGTTAGCATGTAATGGGTAGTGATAAACCGTTAATTTGACCCTAATTGGGATTGTTGAATGCTGAGAAATTTTGTTGGATAAGTTGTGTTAAAACTGTAATTGAATCGGTAATTGTGTGAGTCGTGTTCTCCCGATAGTGTAGCTTTTTACGGAATTGAAATCGGAGGTCCGGAAGTCCTCCAACGGCGGAAAATGCGGAGAGTTTTGCATTCTGCTTTGTGTTAGCGCAGGAACAGCTTTCTGTCTTGCGTTAACCGGTTAACCCAGGGTGTTAACCGGTTAACACTGTTGTAATTTGTGAAAATTGCTGTTCTGTCTGCGTTAACCGGTTAACCCAGGGCGTTAACCGGTTAACCCAGGGCGTTAACCGGTTAACACTGTTGTAAATGGCCAGAAAGCGTGTTCTGTCTGCATTAACCGGTTAACCCAGGGCGTTAACCGGTTAACACTGTTGGAAATTGGAAAAATTGATATTTTTAATGTTGTGAACATAATTGGTGATTGGCCTATTATAGTTAATTGTGATGAGTGATTTTGTTGGGTTTATGTTATGAAGTGTTGATACAAGTATGAATGAGTTGTGAAGTTGTTTCCGTGTACGGACAGTTGTTGAACATACTGAGTTGTAGGCTTGGTGAGCCAAAGTTGAATTTTAAGTTGATTATGTTGAAAACATTGTTGTGTTGCTATTATTACTATGTTGTCAGAATTTTAAAGTCGTGTATGCCATGTACATTCATATGCATTAAGTCGGAGCTTTGCTCACACCACGTTGGCCTGGATTGGCAAATTTTAAGTTGAAAGTTGAAGGCTTATGCCTTGATGCCCAATAAAATGGCAATGATTTTAAGTTGGGAGTTTTACTCCGAATGGTACCACATGCATGACGAGTCGAGTCTCATTGAGTTGCATTGTTGTTAGTATTGAGTATGATTTGAGATTATATATGTGGTTGCGTTGGTATTGAGTTGATGTGCCGTTACTGGATGCGTGATATGATTAGGGTGATTAATGTGTGAATTTACTTAGCATTACATGATGATTTATAATGCTTATTATATCGATTGAGGAACTCACCCTTACAATTATTTTTCAGGTAACGAGCAGTGATTGAGTAGGAGCTAGTGCTTGGAGTCTAGTGTAGTCTCCGTAGTGGGTCATGCTCTGATAGATGTAACATCGGGACGGGATGTTTTAATTGTTTTATTGTTGGTTGTTGAACCATTTTACATGTAATATGTTATATGTTTTGAATGGTTGGTTTGATTTCTATCCGCTGCGAATTATGCAAAAAAATGTTATTTTGATTAAATAGAGAGCATGACAGTTATTATGGTGTGAAATGTTGTGTGACACCCTTGATTGTATAATTACTCTGATTTATATACGTTGTTTTATTTAAATATTTGGGGTATTTTAGAAGGGTGTTACACAATCTACCTAAGAAACCACGAACCTCCTTCTCTGTTCTCGGTTCAGGCATTTCTCTTATTGCTTTTACTTTAGCAGGATCAACCTCGATTCCTTTCTCGCTTACAATGAACCCCAGCAATTTACCGGACCGCACTCCGAAAGTGCATTTATTCGGATTCAACCTCAGTCTGAATTGTCTCAGTCGGTCAAACAACTTGGCCAGATCTACCAAATGCCCCTCTTCTGTTTGGGACTTTGCTATCATGTCATCAACATAGCATTCAATTTCATGATGAATCATATCATGAAACAAAGTCACCATGGCCCTCTGATAAGTAGCACCGGCGTTCTTGAGACCAAATGGCATCACCTTGTAACAAAAGGTGCCCCACGGTGTAATGAACGTTGTTTTCTCCATATCATCTGGCGACATTTTGATTTGATTATAGCCAGAAAAGCCATCCATGAAGGAAAACACCGAGAACTGAGCCGTATTATCTACCAACACATCAATGTGAGGTAATGGAAAGTCATCCTTCGGACTAGCTCTGTTCAGATCTCGGTAGTCCACACACATTCTCACTTTACCATCTTTCTTCGGGACTGGCACAATGTTCGCGACCCAAGGCGGATAATTAGTGACAGCAAGGAAACCAGCATCCCACTGCTTCTGCACTTCCTCACTACAACAAACAAGACCTTAGACAGCGCTTTTTTTAGCCTTAGACAGCGCTTTAAAGCGCTGTCTAAACCTCCGCTGCTAAAGGTTTAGACAGCGCTTTTTTAAATCTTAAAAGCGCTGTCTAAGCCCCCCCCCCCTTAGACAGCGCTTTGGCCAAAAGCGCTTTCTAAGACCCTCCTATTTTAATTTTTTTAGGTAACCTTAGACAGCGCTTTTCAAAAAGCGCTGTCTAAGCCCCCCCCCCCCCCCCCCCCCCTTAGACAGCGCTTTGGCCAAAAGCGCTTTCTAAGACCCTCCTATTTTAATTTTTTTAGGTATACCTTAGACAGCGCTTTTCAAAAAGCGCTGTCTAAGCCCCCCCCCCCCCCCCCCCTTAGACAGCGATTTTGCCTAAAGCGCTTTCTAAGACCCTCCTATTTTAATTTTTTTAGGTATACCTTAGACAGCGCTTTTCAAAAAGCGCTGTCAAACCCCCCCCCCCCCTTAGACAGCGCTTTTGCCTAAAGCGCTTTCTGATTCCCCCCTTAGACAGCGCTTTTTACAAAAGCGCTGTCTAAGGTATACGAAAATTTTTGAAGCTTTTGTTTTAAACCACATTTTTTCCAGGTTTATAAACCAGAATTTCTACCTGTTTTCAACCAGATTTTGACAGACAATTATCACATTTTATATATGCCATTTTGGCCTTTTTTTCTACCAATTTTTGGCTAACAAATATATATATATACCAATTCAAACCAATTTTGCCTTAAATGTATCAAAATATATACAAATTTATGTACACATTTACAAGTCATTACATATACTACAAATGTACAAATTAATTACACAAATTTATGAAAAAACATTGAGCTCTATCATGAATTGACACCACTCCTCTTTGATTTCGTCCACTTGATCCTTTGTATAAAATGCACACTTGAATTCCTCAAAGTACTACATAATAATATAACATATTTTAAATTAATTCCAACTATTTAATTATATGAGATATGTGTAAATATAAAAATAACTCATAAGTTAGAAATACATACATCGGTGGGAATCATTAATCGGCCCAAAGCAAGAGTATCTCGCATAAACCTCAACATGAAATACCCGCAATCTATTTGATTACGTTGTTGAGGACACTACATATGAAAAAAAAAATATGGATTATAAATCCTAAGTTTTATCAAGTGTCATCACTAATATAATAAAAAATGTGGTAATTAAAAATATACCGCCACTTTAATCCATGTAATGGAGTTGGCGCCCCTCCTTGAGGTTTGGATATCTCGTTGGGCCCGAAAAGCTTGTAGGACGCTAATAAAATAAAAATGAAGCAATTAGAACAATTCACATAAACTAAGAAAAATTTTGAACATTCTCACTTACGTGTCAATTAGGACCTTCATAACCGGGTATGTTGTCCAATCATTTCCTAACGAGTCAAGATAATACACAATTTCTCGGATAGGATTGATTGCGAGCAACAACCAATGTCCACTGTAATGATTAGGCAAATGTTAGATGGTAACTTGGAAAATAATTATAATAGATGAATTTAGAATGAAATGCTAACCCGGTATTAAACGGTATAAAAAACAACTTCTCCGCATCTTTATTGTCCATGAGGATCCGAAGAACGTACTCCGTCACGGTATCCGGTCTACTTAAGATTAAACCTAAGTTGACGGTCGCAGGTGCTAAGAATCCGAATGACTCGTCCAAACCATTGGGGCGCATCAATTTGTCATACAAATACCTAATATAAAAACATCATTAACACCTCTTTTGAAACATAAAGTAAACCGGATTAACATAAAGTAAACATCATTAACATAAGTTGTTTAATTAATAAAACAAAATAGACCGGATTTACCTAATATATGTATTGACAACGGTGACGCCGATTTCTTCATGACTAAAAACTTGCATGAAGTCTTCATTACCAATCATTTGGTCGTGATCAAAGCCGAAAATCCCTTCCTCCATATGTACAGTCCGAACACCTCCGGTCGGTATATCGGTCATCTCTAGAAATGTCCTGAGGCACGACCTATACTTGGTGGTAGGTTTTTTCCTAGCTACGGTCTTCTTAGCACCAGAACTTTTTACCCGTGCGGAGGCGTTGCTAACCTCCTTTTTTTGTTGTGCGGAGGCATTGCTAACCTCATTTTCTTGAAGCTACATGTCATATAAATAGTTAGATCAAATTAAGAATGTAACAACTTCCATGAATATATGTCATATAATTGTATATTACCTCTTTTCTTGATTTGGATTTTGTGGGAGTCTATTTAACATAACCAAGGAAAATATGTAAGTAAAATTTTAAGCATAAATTTTAAACTTTGAATATACACATTAAAGTTAACATAAATTTTAAGCATACCTCATATCCTACGCATATGAGGTTTGTCGGCCATGCAACAAACGAACCTACTGCTTCGTGCACCGTTGTTGCATCCGAATCATCGCTAGGATATGGTAATGCTGCATTCGGGTCAACTGCAATATCAACTGATACCTTCAAACATCCAGCAGGGAGCTCTCTAGTGTGGAGTAATACTCCGCTAACGTTATGCACTTTTCCCTTGCCAACCATCCGATAGTATGGTGACGACAAATACAGCTGACAATGGGAAATGCCCTAAAACCAATAATAACAAGAAATCGTTAATGTGTATATATGTCAAATACATAATTTAAGCAAATAGTTCAATTTAAGACAATTATATGTAATTACCTCTGGAATGTTCGGCTGAAAGGTACAGTTGATACTGTTTTTGTCCGAAGCATCTCTGTATACTGTTGAGGCGCTAGCCTCTCTTTCTCTCCTCAATGCATCAAGCTCAGCTTGCATGGCTTCCAATCTTGCATGAAGCTCCCGATTACTAGGAGCCTTTCCTTTTTTAACACTCAGGGAGGTCGGAGTGACTCCAAATCCCTTACCCCTCACCCGACCAGAATACTCAGGGACATCTAATGCCCGACTAAGTATGCCCTTAGTATCATCGGGAGATAAAGACTGAGATAGCTCCTCCTGAAAAATCAAATGAATACCGTATACTTGTCAAATATTTGTGTATAAAAATGTTATTCAATTAATGAAAAAATGTTATACTTACACATTTCTGGTATACGTGTAAAACTTCTTCTTGAGGAACTCCAGATTTGCCCACACGGGCTTCCTTCCATAAAACATGTGCAGGAAGAGATGTTTCTGAACTTTCCTCCTTCTGCTGCTACACATTAAGTCATACAATTTGATCAGATAAAACTAATATATGATGAACAAATTTGTTATCGCAATTTATAAATACTTACCATGGATTGTTCTAAGCGTCCATATCCGACACGTCCTTTTCGGTACGGATATGCGGGACTTGATGCTCTTTCCCGATTTGTAGCACTTATTCTTTGAAAAACCGGGTCTTGTCTTTTGGATTTGAAAGCTTCCCATTCTTCAGCCGATATCAAACTTTCATATTTTTTAGGAAGCTCCGCATCCACAAAATTACCATCCGCATCCTTAAGGAACTTGGATGATAAAAATGTCCGAAACCCTCTTAGAAGCTTTCCGGCCAATTTCATACAAAAACCTCTTCTTTCGTCTTCGATGTTAAAACATCGCTAAGAAAAACATACAGATTGATAGTTAGTATCGGTAATTGAAAAAACATAATTGATACCGTATAATTAAGGGCCAAATGATTGTACCTTTATCTCACTCCAAATTTTTTCTTTGGACTCATTCAACTCTTTATTTCTCCAATCATCACATGTAATGGGAATTTCATTCCTTACTAGTGCACCGATGAAACTAGTTAAGGTATGCCCATTAGGTTCTATAAGTTGTCCCTGGTTGTTCCAACAGACATCTAGTATGATGCCTCGAGATCTTCCTTGGACCACCTTTCTCATTACTGTGATGCCTCTTCGAATTTCTTCTTCCGCGGATACTTTTTTACTAACTTCCTCATGTTGGTCATCAGCCATGTCTAACCTGTAATAAACCAAGGAAACCATCAAATATCAAATATAACTTATAATCAAAACAATTGAAAACAAAAAAATAAAGAAATCATGCATTATCAGATATAACTTATAATCAAAGCAATTGAATACAAAAATATAATGAAATCATGCATTATCACATATAACTTATAATCAAAACAAATGAAAAAAAAAAATAAAGAAACCATGGATAATTTACCTAAGTCACTAACATCTCTTTCTTTTCTTTGTTGGAATATTAATCACTTGTTTCTTAGCAATGCGTACGGATGAATTGATCCAAATTCCCTCATTATGATCGTTTCTTATATATGACTCGTCCGGTATAAGATCCTCAACTTCATTATTTCTATTCAACTCATTCCGTCTAATGCATGACTCATTCTCAACATCAATATCACATTGATCGACACCGCTATCATCAGTCACTTTGTTAGAGAAAAGCACTATAGACCATTTTGTACTCTTCGGGTCATTCACATAGAACACTTGTTTAGCTTGAGATGCTAGAATAAAAGGTTCATCTTTGTACCCCACCCTAGTAAGATCAACTTGCAAAAATCCAGACTTATCCATTCGTATGCCACTACTATTCACCCACTTGCAACCAAAGATGGGAATCTGAAACTTCTCGTAATCAAACACCCAAATGTGCTCAATAACTCCAAAATATGACAATTTTGCATATTTGGGGTTTAAGTCCTTCATACTTGATATATGCATTGCTTCAGCTAGCACGGTGACACCACTATTTTGCATAGTACTCTTATCATCTTGTTCTTTGGTATAAAATGTGTATCCATTAATTGAATATACGCTATGAGAAAACACATGCAAACTTGGACCATATGCCAAACATCTCAACATTTCTGTTACCGAAGAAGGATCTGAAGAGCGCTTCAAATAAATATGATCCTTCAACCATTGTATGAAACTTTGATTGTGCTCTATAACTATCCAATTTTCATTTCTGTTCGGATTTAACCTTCGGAGTACATCCTTGTGCATTTCAACATATGGCTCAACCTCATTATTATTGTGCAGAACATACAAATGAACTTGATCCCGTTCATCCCTTGATATTGTCACAATTTTATTCCCAATTAAATTTTTACCTTCCATTTTGTCGAAAATCTGAGCTCTGGGGAGTCCAATCGATTGAACGTTAGACAAATATTCAGTACAAAACTCAACAGCTTCTTCAACAATGTATCGTTCAACAATACAACCCTCTGGTCGACTTCGGGATTTCACGTACCCTTTTAATATTTTCATATACCGTTCAGCAGGGTACATCCATCTCATATAAGCTGGTCCACACAACTGTGTCTCTTTCACAAGATGAACAACTAAATGAACCATTATGTCAAAAAAAGACGGAGGAAAATACATTTCAAGCTCACACAAGGTAATTACAATCTCTTTTTGTAGTGTTGGTAAGATCTCGGGATCGATCACCTTACTACAAATTGACCTAAAGAAAAAACACAATTTAGTTATGGCACTTCTTACTTTTTCTGGCAAAATAGAACGTATACCTATCGGTAGAAAATGTTCCATTATAACATGGCAATCATGTGTCTTCAAATTCTTCAACTTGAGGTCTTTCATAGAAACAAGTCTTCTGATATCAGATGAGTATCCTTCTGGAACCTTAACTTCACTCAGAGACTTACACAAATTTTTTTTCTCCTTTCTAGATAAAGTAAAAGCAGCAGGTGGTAGATATGTTCGTCTTCCTTTCTTCACGGGTGCTAATTCAGTTCTCATTCCCATTTTTAACATGTCCTCCCTTGCTTTAAGGCCATCCTTAGACTTGCCTTTTATATTGAGTAATGTACCGATAACACTTTCAAATACGTTTTTTTCAATATGCATAACATCGAGAAAATGTCTCACGTACAAAGACTTCCAATATGGCAATTCAAAAAATATCGACCTTTTCTTCCACCCACCTTTCACAATCTTATGTGCAAAAGGCTTGCCAAACTCAGTACGCACATCTTTCACCTTTTCAAAAACTTGTTCACCTGACAATGCGGGTGGAGCTCTACGATGTTCGGTGTCTCCATTGAATGCTTTTCTCCACCCACGGTAGTGATGTTTAGAATGTAAGAATCTACGATGACCGAGAAACACATTCTTCTGGCAAAGTTCCAATCGAATCGTATCGGTTCCGTCTTCACAAACAGGACACGCACGTTGACCTTTAATGCTATACCCAGATAGATTCCCGTATGCTGGAAAATCATTAATTGTGCCAAACAACATCGCCCTCAAATTGAAACTTTCTTTCCTATATCCATCATAAACCTCCACACCGTTCTCCCACAAAATCTTTAAATCTTCGATCAGAGGTGTCAAGTATACGTCTATGTCATTCCCTGGTTGTTTAGGCCCAGAGATTAACATAGATAACATCATGTACTTACGCTTCATACATAGCCACGGAGGTAGGTTATAAATCATAAGAATCACAGGCCATGTGGTATGTGAGATACTTTGAAGACCATGTGGGTTCATTCCATCAGTAGATAATGCCAATCGAAGGTTTCTTGCTTCTGATCCAAACTCAGGATAATCATTATCAATCTTCGACCACTGTGGTTAATCGGCCGGATGCCGATACTTTCCATCAATAATTCTTTCATCTGCATGCCAAGTAAGATGTCTTGCATCGGTTTCACTACGAAACATGCGCCTAAATCTCGGAATTATCGGAAAATACCATAAGACTTTTGCGGGAGATAATCTTTTCTTATATCGAGACAAACCGCATTTAGGGCACTCAGTTAACATTGCATATTCGTTACGAAACAAAATGCAATCGTTAGGACAAGCATGTATCTTATCATAGCTCATGCCAATAGAGCACAACATTTTTTTTGCCTCATAGGTTCGATTAGGAAGAACATTATCATCCGGTAGCATTTCTCTCATAAGGGCCAACAACTCTGTGAAACTTTTATCCGACCATCCATTGCCCGCCTTTAAGTTGTACAACTTTAATACCGCAGAAAGTCTTGAGAATTTAGTGCAACCTTTGTACAACGGTTTCTCTGCATCGCTTACCATCCTCTCAAACATTTCAGGACAATCATGAAGATCTTCTTCCAGTGCTTCTACAATCTCTTCAACTCGATCACAATCGTATGTTTCCGTGTCTTTGTCGTATGAAGCATAGGTCGTATTACTTTTTCCACTCGATTCAACATTCTCGTTAATCTTCTCACCATGAAATATCCAACACTGATAACTTTGATCAATTCCATGCCTCAACAAATGCGATTTCAATCCATGTGCGTCAACCTTACCAATATAACAACAACGCAAGCAAGGACAATGCATTCGTCTGGGGTTTTCAGCGTGTTGAACAGCATACTTAACGAATTCCAAAACCCCACTCTCGTACTCTTTGGTCATTCGATCGGCACAGATCCATGTTTTATCCATGGTTTTCCTACTTATTAAATATACATACACATATACATACACAATTCAATATACATACATACACAAAGTAACAACTCCCAAATCACCAACTATCATTAAACATTGCATTTGTAACACCAGCAACTAACCGATTAGCATAGCATTTTCAACAAACAGTTAACCATAATTATCATAATTATAAATTTCAATGAAGAAACATGTACACCAAAGCATTAGTACATAGCATTACATGGCAAACTTCGTGCACATTAACATAACATACTTTTACTTCTATGACAGTTGCAGACCAAATTTACATAACAAGACCAAGCAATACATATTTTTCAACCAGCATACATCAATTCAAGTGCAATCCATTAACACCATTTCAAAAGGGGGCATGAATGAATTGCTAACAATCATTTCCTACAGTAACAACCCTATTAATCATCTTAACAATGGCAGTTGTGGTGGATAGTAAAAATTTGATCAAGATTGCAACAGGGCAATGGACAAACCACAAGCATTGAGTGTAGATTCAAACAGGGCAGCCATATGCTAACACCAACCCATACACATACGTTCAGCCATGGATCTAATTGCACACATACAAGGCTATAATAAACAACAACGGGTCCATTCAAGCAGAGCAATTAACATAGGCAAAACATACAAGTGCAACAAGTATAAAAGAAAGAAACTATTGCAGTAACAATCCAAGTTATTTGAACTCATGGCATTACAATCAAACAAGCACATTTTTAACACCAACATTTCAGTTCAAGCCAAAGTCAAACAAGCAGGCGTTGTGGCATTGCATAACTAGTAAGCTAGCTAACTAACACAATAGCTCAGTTAGCATCATTGACAAATCCAAGAACACTCCAACATTCTAACTTCATTCTATGACAGAAATCCCACTGAGTTCATTAATTTTTCTTATTGTAATTGACAATGGAAATCGACTGTGATAACATCATAAGCATAACTAAACTAACTCTATTCTAAGCCAAGCTAATTATTTAACCATATTGACTAACATCTAACAAGTTAGCATTATGTTAGCATTAGAGCAGAACGTACCGTATTCAACTTCAAAAGATGGAAGAAGAGGAAGAGCATTAGAGCAGAACGTACCGTATTCAAGTGATCTCCTTGCGCTGCAACCTTCGATTGTTTGGGTGACGGAGGAGGTTCGGAGGTGAGAGGCGAGTGCGGCGGTCGATTGTTTGGGTGACGGCGGAGGGACCCTCAAAGGCGGAAAATAGGGTTTTCGGAAGTTGAAGGAAAATAGGGTGATATGGGGATGTCGTGTTTTGGAGTGTCTGCGTGAAGTTGTGTGAGTTGAGAAGAAGGTTATGGCTGATGGAGATTGAGGGGAAGAGGAAATGGCGGAAGTTTGTGAGGTGAGTGAAGAAGAGGGAAAACAAAAGAACAGAGAACGAAAGCGCTTTTGTGGTCTGAAATTTTATTTTAATTAGACCTTAGACAGCGCTTTTGTGGAAAGCGCTTTCTAAGGTATGCCTTAGACAGCGCTTTCCAAAAGCGCTTTCTAAACCCCCCCTTAGACAGCGCTTTTGGTTTTAATTTTTTTTTTTTTAATTTAAAGACTTTAGACAGCGCTTTATCAAAAGCGCTGACTAAGGTCTATATTTAAAAGCGCTTTCTAAAAGCGCTGTCTAAGGGGGGGTCTTAGACAGCGCTTTTAGAAAGCGCTGTCTAAGACCCCCCCCTTAGACAGCGCTTTCATTATTTTCTTGGAACATTTTCCGTGTTTTATTTTAATTTTAACCTTAGACAGCGCTTTCTTTTAAAAGCGCTGTCTAAGATGCGCTGTTAAAAGTCATTTTTGGCGTAGTGCCTCTTTGATTTTCATCGCCATGTCAGATCGAGTTCTGCGCAACTTCTGCTTCACTGGAGGACAATCTGCTCTTAACGGTAGCTTGTGCACAACAATGTCGGTATCCAACCCTAGCATATCTTGATAAGACCAGGCGAAGATGTCAACATACTCTTTCAACAGTGCTACCATTCTGCTCTTGACACTTTCCTCCAATGCAGCCCCGATTTTCACTTCTTTTTTGACCTCGTCGGTACCCAAATTCACAATCTCAACCTGCTCTTCGTGCGGCTGAATCACCTTCTCCTCTTGTTTTAACAACCTGGCTAGTTCCCCTGGCAGTTCAAAATCTTCTTCGCCTTCTTCTTCGGCATGATAGATCAGATTGTCGAAGTCATACGAGGGTGTAATAGGATTGTTATCAGTGAGATCCGGAGAATGATCGCATCTGCATGAATGTGGATTCATGCATTGCTTTAGAACCGGAACGAGACAAATTGAAAAAGAAAAATGAAAACATTGCCATTTTTATTTTGTTTTTATTTTTAAACTGCAAAAATAAATGAAAAACAGGGAACACCGCTTTTAACTGAAAAACATCCTTTTATTGATGATGCGAAACTTACAAAATTAAACATGAGGTGGCCCTTACAATGAACCATTACGTATCGGGCAACACGTATGGCTTTCATGCATATAAAATCAAAAACAGAAAAATATTACTCTTCCAGCAGAGTGACCGTGATGATCTTTTCAGCCTTCCAGTTCTGGATTCCCATCCCTGGTGCGCACGGCTTTATCCATTGGTCAATTTCGCAGTCGCTATCAGCTTCCTCACTCATCATGCAGATGTGATCCGGATCCAGCATTCCGGCACTAGTGAAGGTGACTGACGTACGGCGTCCTCTGCCTTGTCCTGAGCCTCGGCCCGGCTGGTACCCCACTCCGAAACGGTCCTTCTTTGCAGAGATATCCATCATCCTGCCCCAACCAGGAGCCTCTCCATTCTTCACCACCTCGGCGGCCTGTTTGTACGAAGCAATGGACGGTTTCTCCTCCTCTTTGGCAAACAGAGCATTCTCCACCTTAACGGTTTCGAAAGCTTGACTCGGCGTCTCCCATATTTCGCCGTCCATTTCAACGTATTTGAATGAGGACAGGTGGTTGACAAAGATGTCCTCTTCTCCGCACACAGTGACGACTTGCCTCTCCCAGATATACTTCAACTTTTGGTGCAAAGTTGAAGTTACTTCCCCAGCAGCATGGATCCATGGGCGACCCAACAGGCAACTGTATGCCGGCTGGATATCCATGACATAGAAAGTCGACCTAAACACCTCGGGGCCTATCTTCACTGGAAGCTCAACCTCTCCGAATACGGCCCGCTTCGACCCGTCAAATGCCCGCACTATCAAATCAGTGGGAGTCAGAATCAACCCTTCACAATTCAGTTTAGCCAGAGCCTTCTTTGGCAACACATTCAACGAGGAGCCGGTATCAACCAGCACATGCGAAAGCACGGATCCTTTACACTCCATTGCGATATGTAATGCCCGGTTGTGATTCCTCCTATCCACAGTCAGATCCATGTCTGTAAAACCCAACCCATGGCTGGCATGCACATTAGACACGACCGTCTCCTACTGGTTAATGGTTATCTCTTGAGGAACATAGGCTTTCTTCAAAATCTTCATCAAAGCCTCTCTATGCCCCTCAGAGCTTAACAGCAAAGATAGGATTGAGATTTTGGAAGGAGTCTACTGCAAATGGTCCACAAGCTTGTACTCAGACTTCTTGATGATTCTTAAGAATTCTTCTGCATCATCATCAAGCTTCTCTTCCGACCCCACAGGCGCCGGTGTCACCACTGGAGTACTATCATTCACCACTTGTTTTCCTTTCTCCCTGGCTAAAGCCTCGGTCTTTTTTCTCTTTTTCTCCTTCTCCTCCCCTCAAGGCATCAGGAGCAAATAGTCTTCCACTGCGAGTGAAACCACTGGTATCGGCATTATCCACCTTTGAAATGGTGGTTTCATCCGCAGTCTGCTCTTCCACTTTCTCCCTATTGCAATATACCTCCCCACCATAATGCCATGGCACGGTATCATCTTTGTCATATGGAATTGGTCCAGGTACCGTGATGGTAACTGGAGCCGCCTCCGCTAGAGTAGACAAATCCACCGGGTCAAAATAAATCGTTATGGTGGAGACCTCATCTTTCCCCAAACCAGCCCTCTCAAACTGAATACTTCCATCGTCCATCAGACCCTGGACAGTCTCTCTCAACAGCAAACACCCCTCAGAGGTAACAGTGCACTCAGCACAATCGTCACCACAGCCCGGGTAAACCCCATTCAACAACAATTGCCGTTTAACCTCAGCCAACGGAGTCTTCAACTGATCAACAGACAACAGTCCAATCCGGCCCTCTTCAGAGATGGCATTCACCCCCCTTTGACCATGCGTGGGCATGGGATTAACATTCACGTTGGGAGATGGTGCGAAGTTGATTGCTTTTGAATCCACCAGGTCTTGAACCACGTGCTTAAAAGCTTTGCAGTTCTCTACGTTGTGTCCGGGAGCACCCGAATGGAATTCACATTTTGCATTTTCATCATAATTGGCTGGCCTTTGATCAGGTCTCAAAGGTGCCAAAGTTCTTAGTTGTACCAACCCCAAGTCTTGCAATTTCTTCAACAAAAAGGAGTAACTCACAGGTGGCCTGTCGAACTGTCGGTCGTTCATTCTTCCCCTGACCTGGTAACCAGCCCTCTGAGGCCTCTGCTGAAATGGTTGACGTTGCTGTTGCGGTTGCTACTGTTGCTGTTGTGCAGGCTGATTCTCAGCAGGAATAGTTACCGCAGCAGTGTGCTGGAAGTAACGATCCCTACTGGGTCCTCTCTGAGCGTAGACCGCGCTAGTATCACCCTCTTTCTTCCTCTGGCCATTACCGAAGGGCTTCTTCGATCCTGAAGATGAAGCATTACCCTGAATCTTCCCGAGCTTCATCCAGCTCTCAATCCTTTCTCCAGCCACAACTATATCTGAGAAATTGGTCACTGGACAACCGACCATCCTCTCAGCAAACGCCCCTTGCAGGGTACCCATAAAGAGATCAGACATCTCCCTGTCCACTAATGGAGGTTGCACTCTGGCAGCCAATTCCCTCCATCTCTGAGCGTATTCTTTAAACCCTTCATTATTCTTCTGAGACATACCCTGCAGCTGGGTACGACTCGGAGCCATATCAGCATTGAACTGATACTGTTTAAAGAATGCGTCCCCAAGATCTTGCCAATTCTTGATATCTGAGGAATTGAGCTTGGTGTACCACTCTAGTGAGCCTCCGGACAGGCTGTCCTGGAAGAAATACATCCACAGTTTTTGGTCCATGGTGTACGCAGAGATCTTGCGGACAAACGCTTGCAGATGAGTCTCGGGGCAGGAACTCCCATTATATCGATCAAACGTGGGCGCTTTGAATTTCTGCGGGATCACAATCCCCTCTACCAACCCCATGTTTGACATGTTGACCCCCCCAGAAGTGGCATAACTCTCCAAAGCCCTAATCTTTTCAACCAACAACTGAATCTCTTTATTCTGTGGTGGGGCACCGTACTGTCCGAACGGTTCGTTGTGCATCGAGAACTGATCAGCCTCTCTGTCTTCCTCTCTGTCGTCCTCAACCCCGAAGAATGGCGGGAAAAGACTATCCTTCATATTCTGACCAGGTTGACCACCCGCAACACCAAAACCAGCAGCGTTATTCACTATACCCACGGTTGTTCTCTTGCCACCATCTCGAGAACCACCCATCCCCTGGTTGGAGACACCATCCAGGTTGACACCACTATTTGCCGCTGAAGCCCGCTCGAGCTTCTCAACCTTGTCAGCTAGAGCTTTCTGACCAACTGCAAAACCTTGCATGATGTTGATCAGCTCGTTCATCTTATCCTTCAGCTCAAAAATATCTGTGTTCGGGAGATCCATCAGTCTAGAAGTATTGCGGCGCGTGAAATATCTGTGCGGGCGTGTTGAGTGCAAAGGTACAACTCTACGAGCGCGAGCAATGATTCCTGAAACAATCAAGCATGTTAGAACTGATACCTGCAAAATAAAACACAAGTTATTATGATCATGCATGAATGCAGTGTTTATCCACATGAGGAACACTTTGTCTCTCGATCCTGGTTTCATCGAGATAGATAATAACCCGGCAGCAATATTCTGATATTCGTCATTTGATTTTATCATACAGATCAGAGATATATGATTTAGCACAATACCCCCAACCATGTGTGTGCTTGTGTGAGTGCATACAGGAAAGCAAATAAAGCTTGAAGATCAATCACTGAATGAAAATAACCATCACATAGCAAAATGCACAATAAGCGCCATAGTCATACATCAAATCAGATACAAATCTCCAGAATCAGCAAGAAAATACAAGCAAATGAATTCCGTCAACAAGCCTGACGGTAATCCACACAAATGATAAAGCTAGCCTGATGAGGGTCCCACAGAAGGCCCTATCTCATCAACCATCTTCGCGAACTCTGCGGCGAACCTGAGCTCGGTGTTCTCTTGCTGTAATCTCCCCACCTCTTTCTGATGAATCTTCATCTGCCTGAAGTAATGATCTCTCTCAGCCATATAATGATCTCTCTCGGCGATGATCTTCACATTCTCTGTTTCCTTGGTCTTCAACTTTGACTCCCATTCAGCAATGAGAACTCTGACTCTGTCATCCCTTTGATCCCTCACGAGAATTTGCCTCCTCTTCTGATCTTCAGTGACCTTTGAAGCTCTAGCCAATCTCTCTTTGGTGATGTCGTGCTCCTTTGTTGAAGATGCCAAAGCCTGATTGACCTTCCCATAGTAAGCGGTATCCATCTCAAAGCATTTGCTTCCAGGGCATGTCGCTTGTCCTGATCTTCCATCTTCACTTTGATCTCCTGATTAGCCATCTGAACCCGAGCGACACTCATCTCCAATTCCGTTTTCTCCGCAAGCAACTGATCTCTCTCCCGCTTCATCTCCAAGAACTCTTCCATACTAACAGAAGAAGGAGATTCCTCAATCAACGGATACCAAGGATCCACCATAGGAAACGGTAGACAAGTGAGTTCCACTCTCTTACTGAGCCAGTCATCAAACGGAGGAAAAGACCTGTTATTGGCTCTGGCCCAAGAAAACTTGCCTTTCCTTTGAATACTGCGCCATGCATCAGATACTTGTCTTAACTTGGCCTGATTGCCCTCAACCGGGAAGTACAAAGTTTCCTGAACCTCACTCTTGAAAGGAGGAAGCTCCATAGCGAATCCCATTTGTCTCTTAAGAAGTGTAGGGTTATAGTTAATGCAACCCTGAACTCCTATAAGCGGCACATTGGGAAAACTCCCACAACTGCAAATGAAGTCTTGTCCAACCCCACTACTATGAGTCCAAGCTATGTCCTTGGCCCTCAAACCCATCAGCTTGGTCGCCCAATTGACATTTTGGCCAAGAAGAACAAAAGCACCCCTGGTAGGCAAATATCCTATAAACCACTTGTATAGCAACTGAGTGCAACATCGAATCAATCCCCCACACCGCTTCTCGTTCCTGTTATGGACCGAGTAATAGACATCTCCGATCAAAGTAGGGATAGGATTCCTCTGAACAAACAAACGGATGGCATTGATATCCACGAAGCCCTTCTGATTAGGAAACAAAATGATCCCATAAATGCCCGCAACAATCACGGCACAGACTGTGTTCCAATTACCCAACTCAGCATTCTCCTTGGCCTTAGCTTCTAGGAAACTCAGATGAAAACCAGGCAACTTCCCCTTCTCTTTCATACTCCCCTTAACCATCTCCGGACTCAAATAAAGAGCACGGGAAATCCCACCAATATCAGGCTCTTCCTTAGTAGCATAGAAAGGAACCTGATTTATGATCTGAATGCCCAAGATACCAGCATAATCCTCCATCAAAGGCCCCAATAAGTAATCTGGGAAGACGAAGCACCTCAAACCAGGATCATAGAACTGGAGTAGAGTATGAATGGCGTTCCTATCTCTGTCAGTGAGTCTGATAACCATCTTCAGAATACCACCATATGCCTCACGAAACATCCCCACATGGTCGGGTGTAATCAAAGCTATCATATCCTTCAGCACACTGATCTCTGGGTCAAAGAAGTTGTAGACCACATCGTCCTTTAAACCGGGCCTCCTCATGTCTAAGAAGTCTCTCAACCAGAATCTCGATCAAAAATGTCCCTGCATATGGATAAACATGTGTTAGATGCAGATAAATGCAGAATGTGATGATGCTGATGAATGAATGCAATGCATTGCCATCCTCCAAGTCATTTGAACATCTGTTGCACTGAAACCCTGATTTCTGAACTGATCACAACCATCTGCGAGAATATGTAACCACAAATCCAACTCAAGGGTTCCGAAATAAATGGAAGATACATCACCATCATCATCAAACAATCTCTGAACAGATACCCATAACTTTCTCTGAATCGGCCCGAGGAATCCTGAAATAAACGGATCCCCACTGATAAATAACTCGGACAGCACTCCGGCGTCTCAGAAATAAAGCCATAAATCCGACTTATAAATATGACTCTGATCAACGGAACCAATAGTCACCATCAAAGTCACCAACAGAACAATGCATCTGCAAGAATCACCCCTCCCCTCACAGGTAAATTCTAATCAGGTCATCCTAAGGCGGACAATAGTCTCGACAATCGGGCAGAGATACTCAATGGGTTTGCCCTTTCGGGTGTGCCATTGTAGCTCCCTTAAGATCGTCTAAACCAAAGATCCGGGAAATGATCGGTCACCAGAGTCAATAGCTCAGATGAGGTAACCCAACCAAAGTGGAAAACCCCACTTAGGAAGAGCACTCTCAGATGAACCTCGTTCGGCTTGTGGTATGTCACGTCGCAACAACATGCCCAACCAACATGTGAGGGATGTGAGACCACACTAATCCTAGGTGTATACTCGGGCCTGGGTTTTAGCCCCACTCAGAACACCCACCCCAAAACAGAGGAACCACCTGCACAGAGGACGACAACATGATAGTATGATGCATGCAAATATTTATGCAAATATATACACAGTCAGAATAATAAATGCCATAAATAAAGCAACACAAGCAACCTAAACTATCTTAGAACGCTAGGAGAGACTCGCTTAGGGAAGATGGACCAGCAATAGGTCAACTTCTAGTATCCCCAGCAGAGTCGCCAGCTGTCGCATCCGCGAAAAACAACCGACGGGCTAAAACAAACAGACAGAGCCGCCACTGTGCGTTATTTATCCCAAAAAGGGAAAGGAAACGCTCAGAGTAAACCTGGGAAAGCATGGTCTCGCGACCAAAGAGAAAGGGTACGGGAGTCGGTTATGCGAAGGGAAGGTGTTAGCACCCCTACGCATCCGTCGTACTCGACGGGATCCACGCTCAAAAGATAGGAAAGGTTGCTAAAACAAACATCACACACACAATAAACACAGGTGGAGGAAGAGGGGAGCGGCTCGCTAGGATATCGCATCCTATGCCTACGTATCTCGTCTGGAACGAGAATCAGAGTTGCCGTAGTTCGGCTCACGCACGCCAAACAAGACACACACAAGCACAGGCAAACCTGGAATCTGAACGCCAATCGCTGGACTTACATCGGCTTCCGAACCAAACAAACACACTCAGGATACGGACAGCCAATCGCTGGGCTTACATCCATATCCTGACACACAAGAGGGTTAACAAGCAAACAAGCTACTAAGGAGTCGGGAACTCGAGCCTAGCAACTGTCAAGCAAACACACACAAAAAGAAAAAAGGTGAACACACAGACTAACAGGGAGTCGGGAACTCGAGCCTGATAGCTGTCAAGCACAACACACTCAAAAAAGAAACGGGTGAACACACAGACTAACAGGGAGTCGGGAACTCGAGCCCGATAGCTGTCAAGCACAACACCCTCAAAAAAGAAAAGGGTGCCCGGAGAGATCTCGCACGATCTCCTGCCTACGTACCTCATCTGGTATGAGGATCAGGGCAACGTAGTTCCCCTGGACGGGAAAGAAATTCTAACCAGATACAAAGGGAGACACACTACTAGGGAGCTGGACTCGAGCCTAGATGTTATCATGCATCATTGCCCTATGTTATGGTTTCTATCCTAACTTGCACAGGCAGCAAGCTAATCCTAAACAGGCAAAGCAATCAAAGCAAACATAATCAAAACAAAGCAAACATTCGCAATTAGCACACACTATATCCAGACACGGTGGGCTCAATCAAGGGTTAAGTTGCAAAAGCAACACAACTGTGTCAGGTGATATTAGCTCTTAACCCTGACATTGAGAGTCAGGGTGAAGCCAGATGAAAGGTGAGTGAAGATTAGACTTCACAGCTCTTATCCCTGGCCAGGGAGAGCTTCAGACAAAGAAGTGTGGGTCCAGAAAGTGGGAACCCTTCTACACTCATGACTCTGACTCAACTGTACAACTGTACATGGATATTGGGTTAATGTCCCAATGCATCAACACAGTGGTGTGAGCAGAGAGACGACTCAACAAGAATAGCAGGGGATGGATTGCACATCCCTTGGGTTCTGCCAATTGCCTTAATCAAGGTCTTTTCCTGCTTGGGGGACAAATATAAACAATCACAGGCATTGCCTCTTAAGGAGGACTTCAGACAGTTGCCTAGCCAAGTAACAGGCCAGGTCTTCCAGACTACATGGAGAAAAGAAATTCTACCTCAATTGGTTTATACAACCAAGCAGCAACACAGCAAGTTCTCAAAGAACTATTAGCGACTAAAGTACCTGAAATCAATCTAATTCAGTCAGCATACCATTCACAAAGTCAAAACAGACAAGATAAGAATCAACAGTCAACACAATCAATCACATGTGCAAAGCACAATCAACTCAAGTGAGCCAAGCATCCTACAAAATAAACCAAGTTAGTTCATAACAATCAACCAAACTTAATTAACTTGCATTAATCTCCTTAAAGCATTTTGCTTCTTAACCTGAAAAGCACATCCAAACGTGAGAAACAGGACCACTAGGACAAGCCTAGGGTCCAAAGGAGGTGAAAAATTCAAAACAGCAAGTGAAAATTAATCAAAACCAAGATTTATCAATCAAAAAGATAATCCAATTGGTCTCACATCAAAACTATGCACCAAATCCATTTCATATACAAAACATGCCAAACTATGCACTTTGGAAACACATTAGAGCAAACAGAATGATCACAATCAAATCAATATCAAAACAGCTCAATAAATTCCACAAAACTTCAAGCCTAAACAGAACACATTCAATGAGTAGCATATCAAATTTCAGCTCATTTGGACCAAGGGAAGCAAGTCAATGAAATTCATAAAGTCCAGACAAATTCAAGCAAGCTCATACATGGCATCAAAACAAGCATCAACTTCCACCAATCATAAAACAGCAATCAAACATGATAAGTGAATGAGACAAAAGCCAAAATTCTCTTCAAGATGTCTACAATACTCATGTCAAATGTCACATCCATCCATTTAATAACCAGAATTTCACAAATCAAATACAAACATGTGTCACAAAAAATCAACAACTGACCAAACAGGGGAGAAAATTCCAATCAAATAGGAAATGCCATCAATAAATCCAGAAATATTCACATGTATTCTTAACATCCATATGATCAATCATGAAAAAATTCAGCTCAAACCAAGGTCCACAAGCATAGTAAATAAAATCATGAAGTTGCACTAAGCATGGCATGGCACAAAGTGTAACACATACAAAGATCATGTCATAACTCTCAATCCAGGAATCCAAAAATTGCAAACCACATATCAAAATACTCCTTAAGATGTCTAGAACATGCTTGCAAAGTTTCAAAAATTTCTAATGAAGTCTCACCATTTCATGAACAAAAGAGTGAGCATGATGCACAAAAGGACACATTCAATCAAACCCTAGGCATTTAATTTTTCCACCCGTGCACAAAATTATTAAAAATGACCAAAAAATAATACACATCACAAGGAGAATGGCACAAAAAATTGCATCAAATTTGGATTAGAATTGGATGAGTTATCAATTTTTGAATGCAAAAGAAAATTAAAAAAAAAATGTGAAGGCATGGCATGTAATCATATGAACAAGTGAGAATTAACACAAAATGCCAATTGGAACCGCTGGAACCAGGACTTGAAGAGAGTCCCCATTCAAAGCACAAGCGCGCGCTCAAACATGTTAGAGCATGAACAGTAACAAGCATACGGATCTAAAATGCGTTCTGGCAGTTTTTGAACATCTTCATCGCGTGTTCATCCTCAAATCTCAACATGACCAAATCTCAACCAAATTCAACAATCCATACACCGTTGGAAAGATCTCTCATCACACATCATGAATATCAACCTAATTTGACCTAATTCTAACTACGCAGCATGAATCGATCAAAACAACATTTGAACATCAAACTTCAATTCCAGATTTCTTCCTTAATACTCAACCAAAACGCACGATTCAAGTTTCATTCTACTCTACACTAGGAGATCTATCAAAGCCATGTGTTAATTTCAAGAATTGGAAAATTCGAGATCTCACCTTATGAATGTGCAGAAGCTGCAATCGCGTGTTTCAAGGTCCACAAGATGAAAACAGGTGTTGATTGAGGCTTAGGAAAGTGATTGAAGGAGGTCTTGCAGCTCAATTGTGCACCAGTTCCACGAATTCTCAAACTGCCATGGATGAGAAAGGTTTCAACAGATGCGATTCTTCAAGCTTCTTCCAATGTTAGCTTCAAACAGATGTGCAATTTCACCTGCAAATGAAGATGCAAGCAAGAACAATGCAAAACAATGGTGAAATTTGATGAAGAAAAGTTCAAGAAGTTTGAGAGGATTTGAGAGAATTTTGTGATTTTGTGATTTGGATCTGAGAAAAATGATTGTCATTATGTGAAACAGTTATGATTAATGCTTTATACCATGTGCTAATCCATGTGTTAATCCAAATTAGCAAAATCCAAGTGAATTAGCAAAGTGCAATTTCATGTGTTTTGGCCAAAATATCCTTTTCTAATTCAGCCAATGTAACAGTACAAATTTAGTTCAAACAAGTCATATTTGATGTTTAGAATGTGTTGGAAAAGGTTTTGTGTGCAAATGCCTTGTATTTTGGAAATTGACCTCTTTTCCCACCAATTTTCAAAATGAACACTTGAAAAATGACCTTTTTATGTGAAGGTTTTCAATGAAATGTGATGATGCAATGTGATAGTACATGTCAAATGTGGTTTGCTCAAAAAAGAATCACCCAATTTGGCCTTCCCATTCAAAAGTTATGCCACTTTGAATTTCAACATTTTCTGAAAAAGATTTGATCATAACTTGCCAACCACACATGAGAAATTCATGTTCTTGGACTTTTTGGAAAGGTGAGAGCAAGATATACAACTTTCATGTTTAACAAATTTTCATTTGAAGCATTTTTGGACACCTAATTTTGAAGTGAAAAACTTTCCATTTTTGGCAGTTTTCAATTACAAGTCACTTTCTATTTTTGGAAAGTCTTCATCTGACTTTATTTTCTTCATTCTTGATGCTTGAAATGTCAAATGAAACTTGTTTGGACATGAATGAAGTGTCTCTTGCCCTCTCCCCCCTCCAAATCCATCATTTCAGGCACAGTTGACCACAGTTGACTTTTCTGACTGATAGATGAATTTGGCTATGCATTGATCAAGTTGAGCCTCAAACTCCTGATGAAATGGCTCAATGATGAAACCCTAGCTTCCATGAGCTTAATATAATCACAAAATGATCCCCATATCCATTGTAAACCCCATCTCCTTCACAAGCCCTGACTGGCCCAATGCAGCTGATTAGGGTTGACCAGTGGTCAAAACCCTAATCTCAAGGTATCTGATCAAGCATAATGAATCTCTCGGTGATGATAAAACCATGATGGTGATGATGTATCATTGCTACCAAGATCAAGCTCAATCCCCTTGAGGAATCAAGAAACCCTAATTTGAAGCACCAACCCTCAGATGATTAGTGATCAGTTCAATGAAAACCCTAGCTTGCATCTTAACCTCTTTATCTTCTGACCAAGACTTAGGAAGATGACTTACTCCATGTTGCCACATGATATGCAATATGCAATGACTAATGTCCTAAAAATGATATGCAATATGTTCAGCTAGTCCCAAGAGAGGAGGGCAAATTTTGAGGTGTTACACTCAGCTGCAGAGTCTATGTCAAAAATCCAATGAAAGCTTCAAGGAGTACGCCCAGAGGTGGCGTGAATTGGCTGCGAGAGTCCAACCCCCTATGCTGGAAAGGGAGTTGACAGACATGTTTATTGGCACGCTACAAGGAGTATTCATGGACCGGATGGGAAGCTACCCATTCGGTAGCTTTTCTGATGTTGTCATTTATGGAGAGAGGACTGAGAGCTTGATCAAAGCTGGTAAGATCAATGATGATGGTTCCTCTTCGTCCAAGAAACCTTTCTCTGGGGCATCTCGCCGAAGAGAGGGCGAGACTAATGTTGTTTAACACCGCAGAAATCAGAACAAAAATCAGTATCGACAGGTTGCTGCAGTGACCATTCCTGCACCTCAACAACGTCAATAACCGCAACAACCGAGAGTACAACAACAACAACAACAACAGCAGCGTCCGTATCAGCCGAGGCAACGGATGCCTGATAGACGTTTCGACCCACTGCCGATGACCTATGCTGAGTTACTGCCTGAGTTGCTCAGACTAGGATTCGTTGAATTAAGGACTATGGCTCCGCCAACAATATTGCCTCCTGGGTACGATGCCAATGTCCGTTGTGATTTTCACTCTGGGGCACCAGGACACCATACTGAGAAATGTCGGGCTTTCCAGCACAAAGTCCAATATTTGATCGATGCCAAGACGATCAACTTCGCTCCAGGGCCTAACGCCGTGAATAATCCTATGCCTCAGCATGGTGGGCACAGGGTGAACAACATTGAAGGGGAAGAAGCTGAGGATCTGATGGTCAGTGTTGATGAGATTCAGACTTCTCTGCTTGTTGTCAAGGGCCGTTTGTTAGATGGGGGTGTCTACCCGGGATGTGAAGAGGGCTGTCTTGATTGTGCTGAGTCAGATAGTGGGTGTGAACAGTTGCGGGCTGGTATTCAGAAGCTGATTGACGAGGGTTGTGTTCAGTTTGTCTGGGCTGATAATAGAGATCGTGGGGCAGTGTCAACTGTCACTATCTTCTTCAAACCGTCTGAAGGACGTGGGTCGAGGACTGTTGTTAGTGCGCCTACAACTGCTGGTAATCCAGTTACCATTTCTGCACCAGTTTCTACCAGTAATCCAACAACAATTGTCGCTCCGGTCAGAAGGGCTGTGGATAGTCGGGTTGTACCGTGGAAATATGATAATTCCTATCGAAGCAACAGAAGGGCTGAGAATCGGTTCAGGCCGTCGAATCAAGCGCCTGTGACAATTGTTGCACCTAGTAGAACTCCTGTGGTGGATGCAGGTCCAGTTGTGGACAATGTTGGTGGACCGGGAGGCTTTACTCGTAGTGGACGACTGTTTGCTCCTCAACCGCTGAGGGATGCTAATGCTGAGGCTTTTGCTAAGGCTAAGGGCAAACAGGTTGTGGTTGACGAGGAACCGGCTCAGAAGGATGTGCCTGAGGGTTCATTTGAAAAGGACGTGGAGGAGTTCATGCGAATCATTAACAAGAGTGACTACAAGATCGTAGATCAGCTCAACCAAACTCCGTTCAAGATTTCAATTCTCTCTTTGCTGCTGTGCTCTGAGGCACATCGGAACGCCTTGCTGAAGATGTTGAATATGGCGTATGTACCTCAAGAGATTTCTGTCAACCAACTGGAGGGCGTGATCGCCAATGTGAGCACCAGGCATGGTTTGGGTTTCACTGACCTATATTTGACGCCTGAAGGGCGAAACCATAACAAAGCCTTGCACATCACTATGAAGTGCAAGGGTGTTGTATTGTCTCACGTATTGGTAGACACGGGTTCTTCTCTGAATGTCTTGCCGAAGCAAATTCTGAAGAAGATATCTGTTGAAGGGGTTGTGCTTACTCCTAGTGACCTGATCGTGCGTGCTTTTGACGGATCCAAACGTTCTGTGTTTGGGGAAGTTACCTTGCCTGTGAAGATAGGTCCGGAGGTCTTTGACATTATCTTCTACGTGATGGACATTCAGCCCGCTTACAGTTGTTTGTTGGGGCGTCCATGGATCCATGTAGCAGCAGGGGCAGTCTCGTCGACTCTCCATCAGAAACTCAAGTATGTATGGAACGGTCAGATTGTGACCGTGTGCGGCGAAGAAGATATCTTGGTGAGTCACCTATCCTCGTTCAAGTATGTCGAGGTGGATAGCGAGATCCACGAAACCTTATGCCAGGCATTTGAGACTGTTGCTATCGAGAGGGTGGCATTTGCTGATCAGAGAAAGCCAGGTGCTTCGATTGCGTCTTACAATCAGGCCAAAGAGGTTGTTGACTCTGGCAAAGCTGAAGGTTGGGGCAAGATGGTGGATTTGCCGGTTAAAGAAGACAAATTTGGTATTGGCTATCAACCCTTGCAGGCGGAGCAGGGTGTACCAGCAGGTCCGAGCACCTTTACCAGCGATGGGCTGATGAATCGCGGTGACGTCTTTGCAGCTGATGTTGAAGACTATGACAGTGATTGTGATCTTGACAACTGGGTTCGCCCGCGTGCGCCAGGGGAGATTGTCAACAATTGGACAGCAGAGGATATAGTCCAAGTTACTCTTCAAACAGAGTAATTTTCTTTTGTTTTTTTCATTCTGCACAAAACCCTACGTTCTGCCCAAGACGTAGTGGTTCATTGTAGGGCCACATCATGTTTTACAAATCATTATCATGAATAAAGGATGTTTTGCAAACAATTTTGTGATCCTTGTCTTTCTATTTTTGTTTTTCATTTTTCAAACAATAAAAATGGCAATGTTTTTGTTTTTGTGACTTTATTGAACTCTTTTTTCTAAAACAAAGCATTAAAACATGCAGAAGTGATTTCACGGCATCTACTATGAACAGTTCTGTTATGGCTCAGTATGATTTCAATAATCCCATCTACCAAGCTGAAGAGGAGAGTGAGGAAGACTGTGAACTCCCGAAAGAATTGGTTAGATTGTTGAAGCAAGAGGAAAGGGTCATCCAACCTCATCAGGAGGAGTTGGAGATTGTGAATCTTGGTACTGAGGACGCCAGAAAGGATATTAAGATCGGGGCTGCTTTGAAGACAGAGGTCAAGAGCAGGTTGATTGAAATGCTGAGAGAGTATGTAGAGATATTCGCCTGGTCTTATCAAGATATGCATGGGTTGGATACCGATATTGTGGTGCATAGACTACCTCTCAGAGAAGAGTGCCCTTCGGTCAAGCAGAAGCTTCGTAGAACGAGTCCTGATATGGCAGTGAAGATCAAGGAAGAGGTTCAGAAGCAGTTCGATGATGGTTTCTTGTCAGTAACAACTTATCCCCCGTGGGTGGCCAACATCGTTCCTGTGCCGAAGAAGGATGGCAAAGTCAGAATGTGTGTCGATTACCGGGATTTGAACAGAGCGAGTCCGAAAGATGATTTCCCATTACCTCACATTGATGTATTGGTTGATAATACGGCTCAATCCTCGGTATTCTCTTTCATGGATGGTTTCTCGGGCTATAATCAGATCAAGATGGCACCAGAGGACATGGAAAAGACGACATTCATTACACCTTGGGGTACGTTCTGCTATAAGGTGATGCCATTTGGGCTGAAGAATGCTGGTGCTACCTATCAGAGGGTTATGACGACTCTCTTTCATGACATGATGCACAAAGAAATTGAAGTGTCCATGGATGACATGATTGCAAAGTCGCAGACAGAAGAGGAGCACCTGGTTAATTTACAGAAGTTGTTTGACAGATTGGTAAAGTTCAAACTGAGGCTGAATCCAAACAAGTGTACGTTTGGTGTGAGATCAGGGAAGCTGTTAGGCTTCATTGTCAGTGAGAAAGGGATTGAGGTTGATCCAGCGAAAGTCAAAGCTATTCAAGATATGCCTGAACCGAAAATGGAAAAGCAGGTTCGTGGGTTTTTAGGGAGATTGAATTACATTGCAAGGTTCGTATCTCACCTAACTGCCACGTGTGAACCGATATTCAAATTGCTAAGAAAGAATCAAGCAGTCAGGTGGAATGATGACTATCAGAAAGCTTTTGACAAGATAAAAGAGTATTTACAGAAACCTCCAATCCTGATTCCTCCAGTTCCTGGGAGACCATTGATAATGCACCTGTCAGTAACCGAGAACTCGATGGGGTGTGTATTGGGACAGCATGACGAGTCTGGTCGAAAAGAGCATGCCATATACTACCTTAGCAAAAAGTTTACCGACTGTGAAATCAAATATTCACAGCTTGAGAAAACTTGTTGTGCTTTGGCCTGGGCTGCTCGCCGACTGAGGCAGTATATGCTGAACCATACTACCTTGTTGATTTCTAAGATGGATCCAGTGAAATACATCTTTGAGAAGTCGGCTCTCACCAGACGTGTTTCCCGTTGGCAGATGATCTTAACAGAATATGATATCCAATACACGTCGCAGAAGGCCATCAAAGGTAGTGTTTTGTCAGACTATCTCGCCGAGCAACCGATCGACGATTATCAGCCGATGATGTTTGAATTCTCTGATAAAGACATCATGTATCTTAAGATGAAAGATTGTGAAGAGCCTCTTGTCGAGGAAGGACCGGATCCTGATGACAAGTGGACGTTGATGTTTGATGGGGCCGTGAATGTGAATGGTAACGGTGTTGGTGCAGTGCTGATCAATCCAAAAGGTGCTCATATACCTTTTTCTGCCAGATTGACTTTTGATGTCACCAACAATGAAGCTGAGTATGAGGCTTGTATCATGGGGATAGAAGAAGCCATTGATTTGAGAATCAAGACTCTTGACATTATTGGAGATTCCGCTCTAGTGATCAATCAGGTCAATGGAGATTGGAATACGAACCAGCCGCATTTGATTCCGTATAGAGATTACACTAGAAGAATACTGACGTTCTTCAAGAAGGTGAAAATCTCAAAACAGAATGAGATTTGAAGCTCGATTTTCAAATGATAACCTTCAATATTATCCTTTAATGGTGAGGGTTTGGATTGCAGGTTCAAAGCTTCGGCATGTGGTCCTTAATTCTGCGCAATGATGGTCTTATTTATAAGCCATGAGATTCATTTCCAGACACTACAAAAATTGCCAATTTTAGCAATTCACCTTACATGCTTGCATAGGCGTGTGATAGGCCCATCAAGTGATGTATTCAGGTCTAAAAATGAGTAAGAATCATGCTGAAATCATGTCATGTGACCATGCACTTGTGTTTGAAATATCAAAGTGAAAATTATCCAAAAATAGTACCTCATATTGCACCCATGCGCAAGTCCTTCATTCTTTGGGCAAATAAAGTGATCTTAGACTTTTTGGAAAGGTAAGATCAAGGGGAACAACTTTCATGTTGAATACGTTTTAATTTGAAGCTTGGATTATGATGAATTTTGAGGTGGAAGTTTGAGAAATCAAACATGTTTGAAAATTTTCTAAGTACCAAGTCAAATGTTCATTTCCTCCACCATGAATAACTTTTTCTATGGAGTTCAAATGGAAAAAGTTCCTTCATCAAAGCTGTAGATCTTTCAAACCTTTTAAATTTGGTCAAAAATTTTACCTCATTTGGATTTGGAATGAAATAGTTATGTATTTTAGAAGTTGAGGAAAATCACTTGTTCAATGGTAATGGTCCAAAGTAAACTATAATGTTTCCTCTTGGCACATGCATTTGCAATTTGAATTTGAAATTCCTCCAAACATAAAAGTTGAAGTATACATCTTGAATTGGATCATGTGATTTTAATGGCTTTCATCTCATAAAAATTAAGCAAGTTATAGCCTTGGGAATTTGACCGCCAACCTAGGGTTCAAACAAAATGACCTATAATCTTTTACCCTAAACAATGTCTTTATAAGAAAAAATAGATCTTGACCTCAACATGAAAGTTATTTGAAATGTAATTTTGAGTAACTGTTCTCTTGGAATCATTTTCATATGACACAAATTGTAGGCGATAGGATATAGGGAACCCCAGTTTTAACCAGTTAACTTTCTCTGGTCAACCACCATGAACCATCTTGCTAGCTTGATATTATCTTGACTTTTGGGACTCATGGAGGATCATATATGTGTAAGATGATGTAATATGAAGTATACCTTGAAATATTTGATCAAATGTCGATGAAACTTGTCGAAGAAGTCACACAAGACACCCAGATGACTTAGGCTTTCCAAGGCAAACAAACTTCAAACTCTTGATGAATTATTGATCAAAATGACATGTGAAGACCATAGGGACCCATATATGATGTCTAGAGCCAATGCGAATCATTTCTTGATTGAACTCCTTGCATTGAGGGTCTCAAACCCTATATGTGAGCTTGATATAGCATGGGTGAGCACACACACTACCTACAAAAGTAACAAACTATACATTGACATATTTTTGATATTTTGGTTAGTAAATATTGAAAAACAAAGTATGATACAATCAAATGTGTTTGGTGACTTCTCCCAATGCAAACCCAATGAATGAAGGGTAAAGAGGATGCCCAAGTGTGATCCCAAAGCCAATGCATATGATGAGGTAGCATGAGGTATCTTAGGGTAAAAATTGGGGTCTTACAACTGCCCCTATTTAAGGACATTCTAACTGAGGATGTGAAGGTTAAAATCTTCGTATCGACTCAGTAGAATGAACTTAAATAACAATAATAGAGACAAATTTTGGTCCCTAAGAGACCTCATGATGCATATGATATGAATGTTAAAAAAAATCTTTGTGGGAAGTATTGCCACAAAGGAAAAGAATCTGGAGAGACTGATAATCCACAGGAGTACAATGCATTCCATAACGAAAACTCACTGGGGAGACAGAGACTCTGAGGATAAAAAGTTGTGCGTAAGTCAGGCTACAACTTAAAAAATTACTAGAGACACAAGGGGATTCCATGAAAAATAAATCAATTGAAGGACTCGGTCGGGGATAAAGAAAAATCTGCAGGGGAAACGGGTAGATCAGAACAAAGCTGAAATACCTGAACCAAACTCAACTGGGGAAGAATAATCTTCAATGCAAGAGTATCAGAAATATATTATCTATTCTAGTTACTGGTTAGGAAGATAACATAGTCTGATAGAGAGGCATCAGTTACTGGTTATGGTAAACATATCAAGGATGACTCGCTGAGGAAAAAGAGGTGTGTTTGTTACCGGTCACTGGGTAGGAAACAACCTGCTGGGGAAACATATCAAATAGGATTTACAACTACCGGTTACTGGGTAGAAGACCAAAGAAAGAGAATACCCGTCACTGGTTAAAGTGAACATATCAAGGATAAACTCAAGGGAAGAATATTCGTCATCAGTTAAGATGAATATATCAAGGATAGACCACCGGGGAGAAAATAGGAATCATATCTATCAGTTATTGGATAGAATACCAAAGAGAGAATATTCATCACCGGTCAAGATGAACATATCAAGAATATACTCAAAAGAAAAGTAGGATTTACAACTACCTATTACTGGGCAGAAGACCGCAAAGAGAAGAAAACCCGTCATCCGTTAGGATGAACATATCAAGGATTAACTCTCTAGAGAATGAAATAGGGATTACGACTACCTTTTCACTGGGTAGGAAACCGCAAAGAGGAGAATATCCGTCACTGGTTAAAGTGAACATATCACGGATAGACTCAAAGGGAAGAATATCTATCATCAGTTAGGATGAAGATATCAAGGATAGACTACCTGGGGAAATGTAAAACGAATCCACTGGGGAAAGATAAGAGGAAGTAGATTACTATTATCTGGTATTGGGTAAAAGTAAGGTACTCACAAACCAAAAAGAATATTACCAATTACTGGGTAATAAACTTTCGGGGGGCCAAATAAAGACTCGACCCGATGAGGATATAACTCAGGGGGAGTGGTTTCATCCAGACAATTAACTAGGGAGGAAGCTGAAATAATAATCATCCACGAGGAAATAACTCGGTGGGGAATGAGAAAGGTTAAATTCTTTCTGCTTAAGGGGATGACACTCTACATTTGAAGGAGAAGAGACGCACCAAATTTGTATGGAGAAATAACATCACCAAAGCAGAGGATCGGAAAATAAGGAATCAAATGCAATAATAATGCATAATAAAATATCTGATGTATGAATGTATATGTATATATGATTAATGATTATGTTGACAAAACGATCACAAAGGATACAAATGTCACTTATCTGAATCATCGTTACAACACTCGACTAATCGCGACAAGATGGAAGCACCAACTGGAGAAAAAGCTGGGGATGAACATAAATCATCCATCTTTGAATACTTCTTGATCAACTCAGAATAGGACATTAGGCACAGGATCAAAATAACAGTTGCATCAAGAACATGGAGCAGATGAACTCAAATGAATCTAAATACTTGCATCAGATGAAAACCCAAATCACAATAACTTGGTCTCAGAAATGTTGGCATTGGCCAAGTCCTTTTGCATATGGAATGTTGCCTAATTCTAAGTCCAAAAGTTCATATCAAACCCAACAGTCCACACAAACATTTTTTTAGGGTTTTTGTTGTTTATTAAGTATTTTAAGGTCCTAAGACCATAAACACAAACAAAATATACAAACAAATATATACAATCACAATATATGGCTCAAATGAGCAAAGTGAAAATGACATAAACATAAACAAGTTAAATGTTATGTAAATGACAATGAATGGTAAATGACTCGTAATTAAATTGCATAAAGATAAATGAATTGAAAGTAAAGCAATATTAATAATAGTTAGTGTTAGTCAAGGTTAATTAGATGTTAGTGGAGTTTTTATTTTCAATTGATTACGTCATTCTTTGGAGAACACTCAACCATTTATTCACAAGCATGAATCCTTGAACCAAGACATCTTCCAAAGGAAAGAAAAAAGGCCAAGTTTCCACACAACACCATGAAAGATGGGAGACTTACAATCTCACTTACTAGAATGCTATGCTCTATGTTAAGCAATCGTAATTGGACTTATGTAGAAGTCACAACTATCTGAGGCCGGACAATAAAAATTTAGGTGCTAATGCACGTTAGAGATATGGTATAATGAACCAAACTCCTAAACCATACCATACACTAAAAGAAAAGATCAAAAGGGATAGAACTATCTCATCCATACTTTTATTGGTTCATCTAACACAAAGTTATTGATGAACCAATTAGCCTTAGGATTTGGAGATTTCATTGGTCAATGAAAGGGATGGGAAAGAATAGGGATGAAGATGAAGAGGGAGGGGAGTGAGAGAAACACAAATTGGTCATGGGAGGAATTTTATCAAATTGAAATCATTCATTCATTTTGGAAGATGAAATGTACATTTCATCAATCCCCTAAATCCAATGATTTTAATCCAACAAAAAAGTCAAATCATCCTTGATCAAGGCCCAAACAAATCGTCAAACATCACAAGCCCATAAAAATGGCTCAATATAATTTTTTCACATTTAATCAATTAAAAATCAATTTAAAAATGCATTAAAATATAATTTAATTTGGTCAAAAGATAAAATCTCTTCAAAACACCAAATAAATGGCCAAGAGATTTAACCTAGGTCAAACAAGGTCAAAGGACCTTAGACAAAAATTTCCATGATTTTTAAAAAGTCAGAAGTATTTTTACACAATTAAAAATATGCATAAAAACATTTAATTCATAAAAAACATCAAAATGAATCCAAAAAATAAATTTAAATTCAGAAAATGAAAGAGAAAAATATTTAAAGATTTTATGTGAAAGTCCCATAGTTTTTGCATTAAAAATGAAATTAATATGAATTAAACAAAATAAATGGATTAACGATAAAATCAGAAATTAAAATAAAAATAGAAAACACATGAGCCATCAGATCTCCCTCATTAAATGAGGTGGCAGATTTGATGGTTGCGCGCGTGTCATCCATGGTACACCCTATAGCACCTCAAATTTGCCCTCCCCATTCATGCATTCATTTCATTTTTTAGGTCATTTATCATTCCATATTGCATTGCACCATATCAGTCAGAATTGGCATCAAGAGAATCCTCAGTGCAAAAGAGCAAATTTTTCCTTGAGATGAAGACCACATGATCATTATATTGAGCTTATATGAGCTAGGGTTCACTTCTGAGCCATTTTACCAGGTGGTAGAGGCCCATGTTCATCAAGGCATTTTCAGGTCATCTGAGGACCATACAAGTCAACTGTGCAGTCAACTGGGGGCTTTGAGATGAGGAAGTGAGTGGAAGTATCTTAATCATGTTCAAACAAGGTCTATTCATCATGTCAAACATCTATCTTGAAGATTTTGAAGTCAAATCAAAAGTTTCCAAAAATGGAAAGTGACCTGTAATTGAAAGTTTCCAAAAATGGCAAGTTTTTGGACCACATTCAACTTGACTTTCCAACATGAAAGAAGCTTCAAATGGATTTTTGGTCAACATGAAAGTTGAAGATCTTTCTCTTCCCTTTTCAAAATGTCCTATATCATGAGCATCTGATGAATGGTTGAGAAGTTATGGCTCAATGATCACAAAGTATACATGGAAGTTCAACATGGCATAACTTTTGATTCAAAACTCCAAATTGAACCACTCTTTTTGCAAAATGCTCCTTGTGACCAAGAGATCCCAAATCAACCATTGCATTGCATTAAATAAGCTCACATGATCAAGTGTCCATTCAAGTGCATTTTGGAGGGAAAGTTTGTAATTCAAATTTGGTGAATCACATGAGCAAAATTCCAATCCAATGTTGTTTATTGACTGATTTTAAGTGGAATTGAAGCTTAGCATGGCACTGTTCACGTGCACATTGCTCATTCACCTCATTTCTCCTTAATTCTCACTTAACCAATGCCTAATCTTAATTTCAGTATGATTAAGGAGGAGTATATAAGCCTAATGATAACTGTAATCAGAGAGAAGAACAGAATTTTGGATCAAAATTTCATTTCCCTCTCAATTTTCTTTCTCTTCAATTTTTAAATTTTTTCATCCAATTCCACAAAATTCTTGCATAATCATGTTTATCATGCATCATTGATGAAGATTCAACCATTGGATTGAAGAATTTGGTGCAGATTCGTGCATATCCAAAGCTTGAAGATGAACATGGAAGCTTCAAATTAAGCTAGATCTGGTGGATTTCAATTGCTATTTCGTGCACAAAGATTCAAGATCCAAGTAGAGGAGAAGATCTGGAGGATTTGAGCACCTGAGGACACGGTTTTCAATCACTGCATCTCAAGGCTTGAGCATTTAACACTAATGGTTGATGTGATCTCATTACATGAGATGCAAGTTGCTTTGATTACTAACTCTTGTTGTGTTGTAGGTCCATTGGTGTGATGAACTCACTTGAGTGCTTGCATTTGTGACTTGCATTGTGTAGATATTGGAAAGTTCCACTGTTGTTGTCTGTTGTTTTTTTTATGTCTGAGATATTGACTGTTTGGCTTTTGTACAGGTACATTAGTCGCTTTTAGCTCTTGCTTGAGCTTTGCTTTGGAGTGTGGTTGATACACCACTTAGGTAACCACTCTCTTTCTCCATGTAGTCTGGAAGTCCTGTTGCCTTTTTGGCAGGCATTTGGCTGAAGTCCTTCTTAAGAGGCAATGTGTGTGATTGTTTACATTTGTGCTGTTACTTGTTAAGTCCTCCTAAGTGAAGAGGCAATTGATAGATAGAAGGGATTTGCAATCAATCCCCTGTTATTCAGTTGAGTCTTTCATTATGCTCGTACTACATGCTGATGCTTTTGAATAAACACCCAAGATCTTGTATAGAGTCAGTCAAGTGGAATAGGGTCCCTCATTCTGGATCCCCACATCTTCTTTATCATAAGCTCACCCAGGCCAGGGTTAAGAGCATGAGGTCTCATCCTCATTTCCATTTCATCAGCTTCACCCTAACTCTCAATGTTAGTGGTTAAGAGCTTCAGAACACCCCTACAGTTTTGGCTTGTTTGTCGAGGTTGATATGACCCCTCTTGACTAAAGCCCAACCGTTGTCTGAGCCTCTTGTTTGTATATAGAGTGTGATGATTGCATTTTGTGTGTTTGCATTTGTTGCTTGTTCATTGTTTTAGGAGTTAGATGTAAGGCCATTGATTGGCTTTCTGTTTCCTATTTGTTTGAGGAGTTAGATGTAAGCCCAGCCGTTGGCATTCTGTTTCCTGTTTGTTGTGTGGAGTTGGATGTAAGACCATTGATTGGCATTCTGTTTCCAGTTTTTGTTGTTCTCTTATGAGACCTGCTTATAGTCTCCCCATAGGATTGCTAGACTTCGTATAGTCTCTCGTTTGCATGTCAATTGAGGTAGCACGGTTCCTTCGTCTAGGACTTCCTTTCTTGCATGAGCATTCCTAAAATACAAACAAACTCTATCTTCTCTTAAGGACACATTGACTCCTTCTACTACAGGCGAGTAAGTCTCCCAAGGTCGAGCATCCGGTAGATTGCGTAGTAGCGTCGTTCACCTAAAAAACACAAAACAAACAGAAACAGATTAGCTGAGCTACGGTGCTCTGATTCTCAATCCTTCTTGAGATACGTATGCAGCAGGGTAGGGCCTGTGCGAGTAATAACTCTTTATTTTCCCCCTACTTTGATTTTCTCTCTTTTGCATTGCATATAGGATTTTTATACACACTTTAGACATAAATAGAAAACGTGGATCCTGTGGAGTACCACAGACGTGAAGGGGTGCGATAACCTTCCCTTCACGTAACCGGCCCCCTTACTCAGTTTTCTTTGGTTCGAGACTTTGTTTTATCCGTTCCCTCTTGGTTATGCAGTACTACCTTTCCCTCCTGTTGGGATAAAAGTACATAGCTGACGACTCTACTCTTTTTTCCTCGCCGCTCTTTTTCGCGTTTGTACCTGGATTCGGGAAATCCTGGGGAGCGACAGCTGGCGACTCTGTTGGGGATTTATAGAAGTTGACCTCTTGCTGGTCCATCTTCCCTAGCGGGCCTTTCCTAGCGTTTGTTTGTTTATAGTCTATTATGTGCTATTTATGCATACATGTTTGCATGCATCATATTATCACTGTGCTGGATTCTGGACAGGTGTGGTTCCTCTGATTTGGGGTGGGTGTTCTGAGTGGGGCTAAAACCCAGTCCCGAGTATACACCTAGGATTAGCGTGGTCTCATGTTTCCTCACATGTTGTTATGACATGATGTTGAGACGTGGCATACCACATCCGGACGAGGTTCTTTGGAGAAAGCCCTTCCGGGTGGAGTTATTCCACTTTGGTTGGATTACCTCTTCTGAGCTGTTGACTTCGGTGACCGTTCTTTCCCGAATCTTTGGTTTAGACGATTTTTATGAGAGCTGCAACGGCACACCCGAAAGGGCAAACCCGTTGAGTATCTTGTCCGATTGTCGAGACCGTTATCCGCCTTAGGATGACCTTATTAGAATTCACCTGTGAGGGGAGGGGTTTGATTCTTACAGATATAGGTCCTGTTGGTGATTCTGTGATGGTGACCTTGGTTCAGTTGGATTTATGGATATTTATTTCTGACACGCCGGAGGTTTGTCCATGGTATTTATCAGCGGGTTCCATTTATTTCGGATCCCCGGGTTGAATTTGGGGTTGCTTGTCCAGATGATCAGTGATTTACCTATGATGATGGTGATGTATCCTCCGGTTCCGTTTATTTCGGAACTCCCAAGTTGGACTTGTGGTTACTCGGTCCCTCAGATGGTTGGGATCAGTTCAGAGACCGGAACTTCCGCACAGTTGATGTTCAGATGACTTGGAGGATGGCAATGTGACTTGCATTCATGCATCTGCATCATTCCCATTTCGCATTCATCTGCATCTAACTCATGTCTATCCATACTCAGGGTACATTCTCGATTGAGATTCTGATTGAGAGACATCCTGATGTCAGAATGTTATTGTCGAATTTTTATCCGTCTCGATGAAGCCAGGATTGAAAGACAGAATGTTCCTCATACGGATAGACATTGCATGCATGCGTGAGTCATAATAACCTGTCTTCTGTTTTGCAGGTATTGGTTTCTAACATGTTTGATTGACTTAGGAATCAGTGCTCGCGCACGCCGAGTCATTCCTCTGCACATAGCTCGTCCGCTCAGATATCCTGCCAGACTAAACAAACCCAGACTAATGGATTCATCCAACACTGACATTCTCGAGCTGAAAGAGAAGATGAGTGAGTTGATCAACACCATGCAAGGGCTCGCCCTGGGGCAGAAAGCACTCGTCGAGAAGGTGGGGAATGCCATTTTCGCGGAAAGAGAGAAGAAGTCGTCCATTTCTTCTTACAAACAGGCCATGGAGGTGGTGAAGAATGGAGAAGCCCAAGGCTGGGGAAGAATGATAGAGATTACGGTGAAAGCAGATAGGTTCGGGGTTGGCTATCAGTCGGGCCAAGGCTCGTCTGGACAGAATAGAGGACGTCGTCAACCGTTCACGTTCACCAGTGCTGGAATGCTAGATCCAAATCGCGTCTGTGCGGTGGGTGAAGAGATTGACAGTGACTGCGAGCTCGAATCGTGGATAAAACCGTGCGTACCAGGGATGGAGATCCATAACTGAAAGGCCTAAAAGATCATCACTATCACTCTACGTGAAGAGTAATATTTCTGTTTTTCAATTCTATTTGCATGAAAGCCATACGTTTTGCCCGAAACGTAATGGTCCATTGTAAGGGTCACCTCATTTGGTTCATTTTGCAACATTTTGCATCATTAATAAATGGATGTTTTTCACATTAAAAGCGGTGTTCCCTGTTTTTCATTTATTTTTGCAGTTTAAAAAATAAAAAATGGCAATGCTTGTTTTCATTTTCCTTCCTTTTGATTTGTCTCGTTCCGACCTCAAAAGCAACGCATGAATCAATATTCATGCAGATGCAATCATTCTCCGGATCTCATTGATAACAATTCTGTTACACCCCTATATGACTTCGACAATCCGATCTATCATGCCGAAGATGAAGGCAAAGAAGATTGTGAACTGCCGGAAGAACTAACCAGGTTGTTAAAACAAGAGGAGAAGGTGATTCAACCACACGAGGAGCGAGTTGAGATTGTTAATCCAGGCACCGAGGAGGTCAGAAAGGAAGTGAAAGTTGGGGCCACTTTGGAGGTAAATGTCAAGAGCAGAATGGTAGCCCTGTTGAAAGAGTATGTTGATATCTTCGCCTGGTCTTATCAAGATATGCCAGGGTTGGATACCAATATTGTTGTGCACAAGTTACCATTGAGAGAAGACTGTCCTCCGGTGAAGCAGAAGTTGCGCAGAACTCGACCCGAGATGGCCATGAAAATCAAAGAGGAGGTTCAAAAGCAGTTGGATGTTGGTTTCCAAGCTGTCACTAATTATCCGCCTTGGGTCACGAATATTGTGCCGGTGCCGAAGAAGGATGAAAGGTGAGGATGTGTGTGGACTATCGGGATTTGAACAGAGCTAGCCCGAAAGATGATTTCCCATTACCTCACATCAATGTGTTGGTAGATAATACAGCTCAATTCTCGGTGTTTTCCTTCATGGATGGCTTTTCTGGCTATAATCAAATTAAAATGTCGCCAGATGATATGGAGAAAACAATGTTCATCACACCGTGGGGCACTTTTTGCTATAAGGTGATGCCATTCGGTCTCAAGAACGCCGGTGCCACATATCAAGGAGCTATGGTGACTTTGTTTCATGATATGATTCATCACGAAATTGAATGCTATGTTGATGACATGATAGCAAAGTCCCAAACAGAAGAGGGGCATTTGATAGACTTGGCCAAGTTGTTTGACCGGTTGAGACAATTCAAATTGAGGTTGAATCCCAATAAGTGCACTTTTGGAGTGCGGTCCGGTAAGTTGCTGGGGTTTATTGTGAGCGAAAAAGGAATCGAGGTTGATCCTGCTAAAGTAAAAGCAATACAAGAAAAGCCTGAATCGAGAACAGAAAAGGAGGTTCATGGTTTCTTAGGTAGATTGAACTACATTTCACGGTTCATATCTCATCTAACAGACACGTGTGAACCCATACTCAAGTTGTTAAGAAAAGATCAAACGGTCAGGTGGAATAATGATTGCCAAGCGGCATTTGAAAAAATAAAAGAATATTTGCAGGAGCCTTCGATTCTGATGCCTCCTGTGGAGGGACGACCGTTAATTCTGTATTTGACAGTCCTCGAGGAGTCTATGGGGTGTGTACTTGGGCAGCATGACGAGTCTGGTCGAAAAGAGCATGCAATTTACTACCTTAGCAAAATGTTTACCGACTATGAAACAAGATATTCACTACTCGAGAAAACTTGTTGTGCTTTGGTATGGGCTGCTCGCCGACTGAGACAGTATATGCTGGTTCATACCATTTTGTTGATTTCCAAGATGGATCCGATCAAGTATATATTTGAGAAGCCAGCATTGACCGGACGGGTTGCGAGGTGGAAAATGATCTTGACTGAATACGATATTCAGTACACCTCTCAAAAAGCAATTAAGGGGAATGTATTGTCTGATTACCTCGCCCAGCAACCCATTGAGGATTATCAACCGATGAAGTTTGAGTTCCCTGATGAGGACATCATGTTTCTCAAATTGAAAGATTGTGAGGAACCGATCCCGGAGGAGGGGCCTGACCCTAAATCCGAGTGGATTCTGATGTTTGATGGGGCCGTTAACGTGAACGGTAGTGGAGTTGGTGCTGTTTTGGTTACGCCGAAGGGATCCCACATTCCTTTTGCTGCCCGGCTAACATTTGAATGCACCAACAACGTGGCTGAATACGAAGCTTGTATCCTGGGTATCGAACCTCAGTGCGTATATCTACTGGGGCAACGCCTTTCTCGCTGGTGTTTGGGACGAAAGTTGTGTTACCAGTTGAGGTCCAGATTCCGTCATTGAGAGTCCTGACGGATTTGAAGTTGAAAGAGGTTGAATGGATAAGGACTCGGTATGAAGAGTTGAGCCTAATTGAGAAAAAGGTTGGCAGCCATTTGTCATGGGCAGTTGTACCAGCAGTGAATGAAGCGTGCTTTTGACCGAAAGGTGCGACCTCGTGTATATCATGTGGGAGATATGGTGTTGAAAAGGATCCTTCCTCCTCAGAACGATCGTAGGGGCAAGTGGACACCCAATTATGAATGTCCATTCATGGTCAAGAAGGTTTTCTCTGGCGGAGCCTTGTTGTTGACGACCATGGATGGCGAGGATTTTCCATCCCCTGTGAATGCGGACGCAGTTAAAAAATACTTCGTATAAGAGACCCGCTGGACGAAAAGAATAAAATAGTCCAGGCAAAAAGGGGCATCCCAGCGAACCGAAAAAAAATAAAAAAAATGAAAAAGGTTCGGGCAAAAATTAGGGATAAAAAGGAAAAATTGTACATCCGGCAAGTCGAAAACCCCACAAGGGCGGCTTGGGCAAAAAAGGGTATCCCGGTGGACTGAAAACCCGGAAGGGCGGTCCAGGAAAAAAAGGGAATGAAACGAACAACTGCGTCCAGCATGATCGTTTGTACTTTGGATATGACAAGTGGATAATCCCCGACAGAGATCGGTTGGAAGCGCCTTGTTCAGAAGGCAGAAAGTGCGGAGAGTCTTGAGGACATATGGGGTGTAACCGAGTTGGAACTCGATGAGATCACGGGTTCACATTGCCATTAGGATAGATTTTCCTTTTGTGCACAATTACCTCTTTTCAGGGATTACTTCCTGTGCTGCTCAGTTACGAGCCACCTTTTTCAACCAATAAAATGCATATTCAGTCAAATAATTTTGTTTTCATTACCGCTTTGATTGCAAAAACATCCGTTTATTTTGATAAAGAATTTTTTCATTTTTGAGACATAGGGGTCCCTTCCGATGCATGTTTATAGGATTGAAAACTTGAAATCTTATTCGGAAGGTTGAGTGACCTAGGTGTTGAAATTTTGGCATGCCTGGGGCACGTTTTATCTGACGATCTCTTTTGCAGGTGCTGTCGGTTATTTTCACTCACTTGCAGGTTGTGATATGAAGCCGTTTCGACAAAAGATTCCTGTGAAGTCCAATCAGGGACGAGGGATAGAAGAATGGTGAAAAGACGGTGAAAGGATGGCGACGATCCTGAAGGGTTAATCAAGAAGACTCTTCAAAGTCTCAAAGGTGGAAAGCTGGCACTGTGATCAGATGGTGAATGCCAGCGTTCGACGAGTCGACAGGTATTCCGTGTCAAATATTCCGTACCTCCCCAGCGGATTCGAGATCGGTGTCTCCTCGGCAACCAGGCCTAAGGTTGGTTGTCTCCCCTAGCAGGTTTGAAATGGATATCTCCGCAGCAGTTTCGAGATCGGTGTTTCCTCAGCAGCCAGGAGTGAAGTTTGTCGTTTCCCCTAGCAGGGTTGAGAGTGTTATTTCCCCAGCAAGTCTGAAGGTTGTTGTTTCCCCAACGGAGGTATGCGTTGGTTGTTTCCCCCAGTGAAATCCCCGAGCGGATCGAGTTCAGTAGAGGTCATCCCCAGTGAGGATTATCCTTTCCCCAGCAGCAGTGCTATCCCCCAGCAGGGTGGAGATTGGAGTGATATTGAGTTCTTCAGTAGAGTGGCTCGTGCCGTCCCTGGAGGGGGATATCTTTTATGCATTCATCATTTAGAGAAGCATAGCATATTGCATCATTAATTGCGTAGCATTTCCATGGTTATGGAGCATTACGCTGTAAAATTCATGCATCAGCATTGCAAGCATAAGCTAGTCCCAAGTCGTGGTTACCGTTCGAGGATTGGTTTAGCTGGTAGGTGAAGATGTTACTCTGAGGAGTTTAGCATCGCGACGTTGGGTCATCTAGGTCGATTTCAGAATTTGTTTCTCCAGCATGATTGAGAGGTTGGTGTTTTCCCAACAAGCGACTCCCTAGTTGAGTTGGTTTCTCTGCCGTTCCGAGAATGTCAGATCAGTAAGTATCCCCAGCAGTGTTACTCCCCACAGAGTTGGGAGATCGATTCAGGAATTGTGTGCTCAGCAAAGTGATCATTTGCTTTCCCAGCAGGAGTTTTCCTCCCCTTGTATCTTGCAGGCCTGATCAGTTCCCCAGCAGAGGTGGATCATTTTTCCACATCGGTGT